>NC_085880.1:18833527-18901027 GCF_034702125.1 Engraulis encrasicolus | reverse complement strand
GCCCAGAGGTGCGTGCATACGTGCGTGTGTGTGTGTGCTTGTATTTCTGTTTGTGTGTGTGTGTGTGTGAGAGAGATTGTGTGTGTGTGTGTGTGTGTGTGTGTGTGCGTATTTGTATTCTGTTTTCTTTTTCTTCTCTTTTCTTTGTGTGTAAGTCTCTGTGTGTATGTATTAGATAACGACCCGTCAGTATGTCCATCACCAGTGGCCATATCCACCCAGCGGCCGTGCTGGCTTTTCTCTCACACACACACACACACACAAAACACACACACACACACACACACACACACACACACACACACACACACACACACACACACACACACACACACACACACACACACACACACACACACACACACAAAACACACACACACACACACACACAAAACACACACACAGACATTGACACACACACACACACACACACACACACACACACACACACACACACACACACACACACACACACACACACACACACACACACCGACACACACCGACACACACACACACACACACACACACACACACACACACACACACACACACACACACACACACACACACACACACACACACACACACACAATGGCATGTGGGTGCAAGATTAGTGCGGTGTGAACGCGTAGAGTGGGTTTTGAACCCTAAGAATAATCCTCCCCAGTGTTTGAGGGCTCAGACGTAACACCACTTGAGATGTTTGCGGCATTCCTTCAGAAAGAAAAAACAAAAAATGCCGGCTATATTTATACGTTAAGTGCCAGCTGTACGCGATAAGAGAATGCGAGGATGCCATGTTTATGGTTCACAAAGGCTGTTTGCTATGAATCATCCCACTACAGGTCCACCACAGCAAACAACCTGTAGATCAGGAGTGAGAGGGAGAGAGAGAGAGAGAGAGAGAGAGAGAGAGAGAGAGAGAGAGAGAGAGACTTGAAGTATATAGAGAGGAATAGAGCGAAAAGGAGAGAGCTAGAGCGAATAGAGCGAAAAGGAGAGAGCTAGAGAGAGTGAGGGTGTGTGTGTGTGAGAGAGGGTGTGTGTGTGTGTGAGAGAGAGAGAGAGAGAGAGAGAGAGAGAGAGAGAGCGAGCGAGCGAGAGAGAGAGACTTGAAGAGGCACATAGAGATGCTCAGAGAGGAATAGAGAGAGAGAGAGAGAGAAAAAACAAAGAGGAGAGAACTAAAGAAACACACATAAATAATAGAGGGATACAGTATACAGTATATAGAGAGGAATAGAGCGAAAAGGAGAGAGCTAGAGAGAGGGAGGGTGTGTGTGTGTGTGTGAGAGAGAGAGAGAGAGAGAGAGAGAGAGAGAAATAGAGAGAGAGAGAGAGAGAGAGAGAGAGAGAGAGAGAGAGTGTGTGTGTGTGTGTGTGTGTGTGTAGGGTCGTCAGCTAGCACATCAGTCATGCGGCTTGCCTTGTCAGTATCGGATTTTTATGTGGGCGCCCATACAGTAGCTACCCCCGCCACCCCCCTCCACCACCACCATTACTGCCACCACCACCAATACTGCACCCCCCCCCCCCCTCCCTACCTTATGAGTGACAGAGGCACAGTCACATGGCCCCCATTCTGCCCATTGCTGGAATATTCTCGGCCAGGACTAAAAGGGCAGCGCCGGCTACCGCGGTGAGCTCACATGTTTAAATACGTACAGTGGCAGAGACACGCGAGCGGGTCAGGTCTACACTCTACACACACACACACGCACACGCACACAC
This sequence comes from Engraulis encrasicolus, assembly GCF_034702125.1. Classification (NCBI taxonomy): domain Eukaryota; kingdom Metazoa; phylum Chordata; class Actinopteri; order Clupeiformes; family Engraulidae; genus Engraulis; species Engraulis encrasicolus. The sequence goes on along the minus strand of NC_085880.1, from coordinate 18,899,293 downwards.
ATACATATACACAACACACACACACACACACACAGACGCAAACACACACACATGCACCACATACACATACACACACGCACACACAGACACACACACACACACACACACACACACACACACACACACACACACACACACAGACACACACACACACACACAGACACACACACACACACACACACACACACACACACACACACACACACACACACACACACACACACACACACACACACACACACACACACACACACACACACACAGCAGTACAGTAGCAGCAGCACCCCAGCGGTGTGAAGCTGATAATGAAATAATGCAACTGTGCCACCGTTTGCATTCTGCCCACCCCCTCCACTCTGCTCTGTTTGGGTCCCCTGGGCAGCTGATATTGATGTTGATGTCGGGGGACGAGGGGGTCAAAGAACTTAGAAAACTTTTGTATGTGTCAAAAGCCCACCAGCGTGAAAGACACTACAGTACAGTTTTGAAGTGTTTAATCAACACTCTTACAGTCACATTTAACACCCAGAGTGTGAGCCCTACTCCCTAAGGGTTGAAGTAACAACACTGTGAAAGACATGCAGTGTTGAAGCTGACCAGGTCCAAAGCCAGATGGGATGGGGACGGGCAGTGGGACCATCCAGCGCGTTCAAAATGGACAGGTTCAAAAGAACTCTTTGAAAAAGATAGTATAGCGCAGTAGGGGTTAAGAGCTGGTCCGTAATCTTTTTTTCTTTCCTTTTTTAACCCTCTCATGTATGTGTATATGTTGTGTTGTGTGTTTTGTTGTGGTATATACGTACATGTACATGTGTGTAGGATATGTTGCATAGCAACACAGAGCTATGGACAGTACGTGTGCCAGTGTTTGTGGTCCTGCATCGTGCACTCTGTCTGAAGTTTCTGCAAAGTTTTTCAGTCTGAAATAATGAAAAGGGAGGAGGAAATGAACTTGATGTCACGTGCTATAAAGTTTCTGGAATAAATCTTGTGATTGTCTCCGCCAATAACATGTTATTCTTTCTAAAAACAACCAGCAGCCTCATGAGTTCTATCTATCATTGACGATTAGAGAGATGAAGGAGACAATATGTAAGAAGCCTTTCATTCCAAGACAAAGATGAATCGCTTTTGGATTGACTGCTGTTTGCTTATCTGGGAACCTCCAACCATCTGAAGAAAGGAAATTATCTTGTAGAAGATTTGAAAAATCGTGGCCTGCTGGGCCCAGTGTTTATGCTGGTTGACCACGGAGCCATGTGTGTAGACAGGGGTGCTGTTCAGGGGGGTAAAGTGTGACTGAGTCACCTGGGCCCCATGTATATAGGGGGCCCACACATTGTTTGGTTTATGAAGTTATATGGCTGAGGGGGTCCATTGAAGCTGATTGTACATAGGGCCCAACATTTGCTGCTATGTCCCTGGCCCCATATATGGCCCCATATATCTACACATAGTTCGATTTGTGTAGATATATGACTGTGGGGGTCCATTGGAGCTGCTTGTGCATAGGGCCCACAATTTGCTGCTACGCCCCTGTGTGTAGATGCTGTGTCTGTCCTTTTGATCCTAACTGTGGCTGCTTCCTGTGGTTTTTGGTCTACAGAGAACCCCAGCACTGGCCAAGTTTGACTTCAAAGCAGAAACACTAAAGTAAGTCCAACCCTGTTTGTGTCTTCTTCCCCACTGTATCATGACTTGTAACGAAACCTTCCCTTTGAATGAAATTATATACATTACAGCACCAGTTATTCTATTAGACAACGCGAACTCAGAATTACTGATAAAAAACTTGTAATTCATGTTTAGCTTAATTAAATTATAACTCCTAACAAGCACAAAGTTTAAACACGTATATGTAATGTATATATTCGTAATGCTATGAAGACTCCACAAATAAGACACAGACTCAGAATTTAGTTTTTTGTTGTTTTAGTGTGGCATAAATGAGACATTGTTGCTAAATTGTTTTCTTGTTGTCCACAGGGAGCTCCCGTTTCAGAAAGGAGACATCGTATACATCTACCGGCAGGTGGATCAGAACTGGTATGAGGGGGAACACCACGGCAGAGTTGGCATATTCCCCAGGAGCTATGTCGAGGTAACCGTCTCTCTCTCTCTCTCTCTCTCTCTCTCTCTCTCTCTCTCTCTCTCTCTCTCTCTCTCTCTCTCTCTCTCTCTCTCTCTCTCTCTCTCTCACTGTCCCTTTCTCTCTCTCTCTCTCTCTCTCTCTCTCTCTCTCTCTCTCTCTCTCTCTCTCTCTCTCTCTCTCTCTCTCTCTCTCTCTCTCACTGTCGCTCTCTGACTTTTGCAGTCTCTCTGTCTCTCTTTTGGTCTCAGGATCTCAGTCTATGTGTCTCACTCTCTTTGTCTTGCCCGCTCGCTCGCTCTCTCTTTCTGTCTCTGTCTTTTTCTGTCACTCTCTCTCACTCTGTCACTGACTCCGCTGCTCTCCCTCTTGCTCTTTGAGCTTCACTCTTGTTCTGACTCTCTCTCTCTCTCTCTCTCTCTCTCTCTGTCTCCCAACACCCTTCCCATTATATCTCAGATAGCAGTAGAAGCTACGCTCCACTGCTCTTAGCTTATCAAAACGTTCAGACAGGCACACCAAGGGGTTTATCCATAGGGCACACAGCTCACAGTAACACGATGAGGGAAAACAGCAGACTTATCAGCAGATACAGCCTGACTCCTCCTCTTCCTGTCGGCCGGGAGCATTCCTTCCTGTCGTTATCAGGTGCTCCATGTGCATTACAGATAGAATGTCACATGCAGAACACTGGGTGATAGCACTGCCTCCACGGGCTGGAATACTATTACACAATGAGACACAACTACACATGTACGCATGACACAAAGACACAACTACAAGCTATAATGCAATGCTATGATGCTGAATATGATATAATGTGTGTGTGAATGTAATGAGTTGGTAAGTGTGAAAAAGAGCAGGAAAGAGGGGGAGGTAAGATAGGAGAGGAAATAAAGGTGAGAAGAGAAACCAAAGTATGGTGGTTTCCGCATCAAGAGGAAAGAAGTTTGTACTGAGAGAGAAATGACACTTTGGATGTAACCATCTCTAAAGCCATGCCCTATCGTGTAGTGAGGCTTCATCGTAAAGCCCCACCCCAAAGCAGTGCAGGTGTAGGCCTAATCAACAATCCGAGACCCACCTTCCCTGTGTAGGCCCTGTGGACTGTGGCGTATAGATGGGTGAGACGCGATCAAAACAAATGGTAGAGGATGGCAGAATACATTTCTGGAACTACTGAAAGGATAGATATGCTTCAAATTCAGAGTGTACAAACGTATGATTCATAGCCTCTCTACCTACTGGAGAGATAGACCATAATACAAGTTTAATTTATATGGATTTTGGATCTAAAGAAAAAAAAATAGTGCCTCTGAGAGCTGGACACAGCCTTGGCCCTATACTGTAATTGAACATAAATATGTTTGAATATTACTTTAGATATCAGAGATGTCAAAAGTTTAAAAAAAAGTAACCAACACAGGTCATTTATCTGAGTAAGCAGTATGCCTATGTGCAGTACTTGTCTTACGATCAGCTGACTGCACTCTTTGGAATACATTTGTGGCTTCCTGATTTTAGTGTTTCAGAAACAACACAGTCTATCGACCTCATTCAGTGCAGTAAGTGGTGTAACAGCTATGTAATATCATGTGCTAGTGTTATATGTACACCATAAGTTTACTTTTACTTTTACTTGTTTTGACACATCTGGTTGAAATATAGCACCACATTTACCAGTTATCAGAAACCAGTAGAAGTAATAATGAGTATTACTTCTATTGGTTGCCGTTTTCCTCTGACTACGCCCTCTAGACTGGACTAAAAGATTTTGTTTTTTTCCAAACATTCTATTTCAGTGGGTGCAATGGGGTCAAGAGGAATGTTTTCATACCATATGGTAAATGCTCCAGAAAACATCTCATGCCCTACCTTTAACCCTACTCTCTTTCCCGTGCAGCTTTTGCCCCCTACAGAGAAGGCCCAGCCAAAGAAGAGTGCCCCAGTACAGGTGTTGGAGTATGGAGAGGCCATGGCACGCTTCAACTTCAACGGAGACACTCCTGTCGAGATGTCCTTCAGAAAGGCAAGGATGACCTAATCCAAAACATTGTGCCTACCAGAGGTGGAACGTAACTAAGTATTTTTACTTCGTTACTGTACTTAAGTATTTTTTTTCTGGAATTTGTACTTACTTGAGTAAAAATAAAAATGCAGACTTTTACTTTTACTCAATACATTTTTTTGACAATTACTTGTACTTTCTACTCCTTACATTTCTAGAAGAGGACTTAGTTACTAGTTACATTTATCCTAGGTTTTCCTGTTGTGTTTCGTGGATATTTGAGTAGCCTCAGCTGCAGGCAGGGAGGTCCAGGGCCCCTCTTTCAAACTGACACCCAGACAGAAAAGATAATTTAAAAAACATTATAAGGACTCCATAGTCATGTTCAAATAGAACCGAAAACCGTTGCAGAAACTTTTTCCTATTGGATCAAGTAGGCAGACATACTTGTACTTTTGTACTCAAAAAGTACATTTAAAAGTACTTATAAGTACTTATGACTTTTACTTAAGTACATTTTTGGTGTACAACTTTTACTTTCAATTGAGTATTTTTTTCGCAGGGTACTTCTACTTTTACTTAAGTACACAACCTCTGTACTTCTTCCACCTCTGGTGCATACACACACTTAATAGGCTACTCATTTATATTCCACAAAGAGTCCCATTATAGGTCAAATGTGCCTGCACATATTCTGTTGCCTATTTGTGGGCTTTTTCACTGTCCTGGGCCCTGGGCCCATATTCCTGTGACACATTGCATTTTATGTTCAAGTATTATTACGCTATATATTAATAGTGGGCCAACTGTAATACATATTTGAAATTATCTCGCGGGCCAAATAAAATGGCTCTGCGGGCCAAATTTGGCCCCCGGGCCTGAGTTTGACATCCCTGACCTAATCAATCAACTGCTATCTTACAAATACATGGATTCCTTATTTCTGAAGTTTTCAGTGAAGAGATCTCCTAATTTGGTTTCACACATCAACACTATATTGTTTTAACATTCATGAAAAATATTGTATATCTGCAATAGATAGACAAAAGAGCTCTCTCAAGTTATATCCTTTTCTTTTTCATCTGTATTTCAACCGAATTGAAGATAATACACTCTGACACATACTGTATTTCCCCCCATCTTTTCACCATCACAAACCTGAGGGTGCATTTCTCGAAAACATAGTTGCTAACTATGTTAGCTACTTTGTTGTTTTCAATGCAATTTTCCATTGACAACTACCCACGTTACTAACTGGCCAACAACTACGCCTTCAAGGAACGTGATCAGGAATCCTGATTGGGAGTTATTGTGTAAGCAGCAGCTGACCTGTTGTGTGGGTGTTGTTCCGGCGTTGTCCTGCAGGGGGAGCGCATCATCCTGATCCGCAGGGTGGATGAGAACTGGTACGAGGGCAAGATCGCCGGTACCAACCGGCAGGGCATCTTCCCCGTCACCTACGTGGAGGTCGTGAGAAGGCCCCGCGTCAAGAACGGAATGGACTACCCCGACCCCCCCGTCAGCTACTCGCCACACCGCAGCACCAACGCCTCTCCACAGGTATACACACACAGATGCATATACGTATACACGCACATGCACACACACACACACACGCACGCTCACACGCACACACACACACCAGCTACTTGCCACACCGCAGCACCAACGCCTCTTCACATGCTTACACATACACACACACACACACACACACACACACACACACACACACGCACATGCACATGCACACACACACACACACACACACACACACAGACACACACACACGCACGCACGCCACTAAGATTTGTACAAGGTCATACAACACAAGTCTTGGTAAGATTTAGAATGAAAACAGGTAGAATTCTCCCTCATCATTCCTTTCTCTTTATCACTTCCTCTTCCTCTCTTCCTTCTTTGTTGTATTAGTTGTATTATGTTGTCTATAGTGTTATGTGTTCATAGATGCTCCTTTTTTATTTATCTGTTCTTTTGTAGGTAGTTTCATTCTCTCACTGTTTCACTGTTTTCTTCTTCCTCCCTACTTTCCAATCCTCTTTTCACCGTTCTCTCCATCCATCCCTCTCTCCTTCTCTGCTGATTCTGGTTGGTATCGGGTCGGGCCCTTCCCTCCTCCCTCCTCCCTCTAGCCGATCCGTGCCCGTCCTGCCACGGCGTCCCTCCCCCTGCCGCCGCGCTCCCCCGCGCGCTCCATCTCCCCCGAGGTCCAGTCCATCTCGGCCGAGTGGATCTCCCTCACCATGGGCGCCGCCACCCCGCCCTCGGCGCCCACCCCTCCCCTCCCCCCTCTCCCCTCCACCACCTACCGCTGGGGCGAGTACCTGCCGCCCCCCAACTCCGGCAGCCCCGTGCCCACCTGCGGCCCCCCGGTGCCCCCCATCACCGGCAGCCCGTACTGCATCTCTCCCCTGGGCACCCCCTCCGCCTCCCCGCTGCCCCCGCCGTACCCGCCTCGCCCCAGCTCCGCCACCCCCTTCCTCACCTTCACCCCGCCCCAGGGGGAGGACTTCCTCCTCTCCCCGCCCTCCCCCCGCCTCTCGCGGAGCCTGAGTCCGTGCGGCGGGGCGGGGCTGGAGGGCTGGCTGACGGGGGTCACCCCCCTAGAGAGGGAGCTGCAGGATCGGGAAGGGGGCAGCCGCTCCGTGATGGGGGAGCGGGCCGGGGGGTGCAGCTGGGCCAACAGCCCTGCAGAGGTACCTGTACTTGGCCTGCCTGCGTGATGTCACGCCATGTCCGCTCCTCCTGTTTTTTGCATGGTGTGCTGCAGCCGAGGCTGCCTCTCCTCTCCTCACTGCTCGGAGTGCGGTTGGGGTGGTCTGACTGCTGACTCTGAATGCTTGGAGTGTGATTGGGCTGGTCTGACTGATTGGAGTCTGGTTGTGGTGGTCTGACTGCTCTTGAGGTTCTCTAACTGCTCGGAGTTTGGTTGAGGGTGTCTGGAGGCTTTTTCAGGACTCCTGTGTGGAGCTTGGACTCACTATTTTGACGCTTAGTTCTTGTGCACAAGTATGTACAACCCAAACCCTGCCCATCTGCACAAACTGGCGTCGAAATAGTGAGTCCACTGTGGAGCTCGGCAATATGGTCTGACTCCTCCACACAGTACAACACAGTAGCAGTTTTGAAATGGAATGGAATGGAGTGGAAGGTGACGTTTGTGTGTGTGTGTGAAAGATGTGAGCAGATGTGTGTGTTGTGATGGATTCCAGGGAGGCAACGTCAGATTCCACAGCGCTAAAGCAAATGCAATTATCCAAAAGCACTACAATATGTCATAACATGAGAGTTTATGATTGACAGTAAATGATTCTGTAATATTTAATGTTTTCAAACTGTTATTTCTACCAGATTCGGATAGTTTATCTATTCAGCCTTTGCTTTTGCGAAACCGTTTCAGGAGAGGGATAAGTGTGTTGACTAATCGGCCGATTTGTTTTTTTGTAGACAATGAATTTTTGCACACTTACTCACAGCATTTGTTCTTTCAAAGTACCCTGGAGGTGACTGGTTGTTTGTGGGAGTGGAATGTTTTATTGTTTATGGCTAACATAAGGAGAGGAGTGAACTTGCATGGTGTGCGTAAAAGTTTTCACCGTCATCTCAAGTGCAGCTGTCCAATTATATACACTTCGAGTCTGTTTAGAATGACCTTTGCACTGCTATCGTTTTTTTTTATATGTCAGGTCGGTTTGCAGTAAAGAAACAAAAGAGCCCTTGTATCCTGTAATGGAGTTGTTACGGATGTTTAGTCCTGTGACTCTGTATTCCAAGATCAAGCTGACATAATTTTGTTGAAAACTCATGTACAGTGAAAGGAGTTGTTGTTGAATTTATCTGTAAGAATTTTCCACCTGATTGAAATAACATCATAAGTGCCCAGATGTCACGTTTGCCATTGTAGTTTTCCTGGAATAATATCTGTCTCGTGTACTAATGTTTTCTATTCACTCTCATCCCCTTTGTGCTTGATGATGATGAACAGAAAAGTTGGGTTTTTGCAGCCACCAGTACTAATATCACATTTTCACAGAGTGTTTTTTTGCATCTGGTTTGGAATGATTCTCACAATGAGTGCAACACGATGAGTGCAACACGACGATGAGTGCAACGTTGTACATCAGCCTCTGACTGACGTCTTTGTCTTGTGTTCTTTCTTTTAATCTCTCTGCCCATCTCTTAGCCTTTGAAAAGCGAGGGTGATTACCATGGCCGCTCGTCCAGAAGCCCGGTCATGCTGTTTGACATCCAGGACAGCAACATGAACGCAAACTCCTTCACGGTAACACATCCCATCCCATACACACTTTGATAGGGCCTACTGTATACATTTTAATTGTGGAGCAGCCATGTGGTAATGGTTAGGGAGTTAAATTGTAGATCATGGTGTTGCAGGTTCGAATCCCGTCCTTACCTCTCCCTACACCTCCATCCATGACTTTAGTGCCCTTAAGCAAGTCACCTCACACCCCACATTGCTCTAGGAAAGGCAAGCAATAGCCTGTTATATCTGTAAATTGCTTTGGATAAAAAAGCATTATCTAAGTGTAATGGCATGTAATAATCTTTTTTTGTTAAGTTCCCATACTGAAAGATTTGTGTAGTAATATCTTGCAGAGAGTTGCCATGTCAATGTGAAAAAAGTTAAGTGATATTATGATTTTATGTTTTTCAAAATGTGCTGTACATGCATATGAAATTAGAAGTACCAAGTCAATGTAAAAAAGTACAGTGATATTATGATTTTATGTTTTTCAAAAGGCACTGTATGTATAGGATATGCGTATGACATTACAAGTACCAAATCTCTCCATGACGATGTAGAAGACTGTTGATGATCTCCAGATCAGACCTCTTTCCCGACTACTACTCTTTTATATTTACATGTTACTGCCATCTGCTCTGTGTCTTCCCTGTCACCCTGAAAACGTTTAATCCAATCCTAATCCGGGTTACCTCTGCCCCACTCTAATCTCGATAATCTCTTATTCTGCTGTGTGTGTCCTTTGGTCAAGTGTGCATGTGGTCTTCTTCCTCCTCCTCCAGCGATGCCCACACTAACCGTTCTCTCTGTCTGTGTGTCTACCCATGCCTTCACTCCGGGGTCTCTGGGGCCTCCGGTGCCTCCGCTCCGCTCCTCTCCACTCCGCTCCGTCCTCCTCTCCTGGTTCTCTGGTTCTCCCATGCTGTTCTCCTCCTTCTCCTGGTGCTAACGGATTTCCACCTTCCCACCTTTACTTAACACGGATGCGCCGTTTCCTGCTCCTCCTCCTCCACCTCCTCCTCCTCCTCCTTCTCCTCCACTTCCTCCTCCTTCTCCTCATGCACCTCCACCTCCTCCTCTTCCACCTCCTCCTCCTCCTTCTTCTCCTCCACTTCCTCCTCCTTCTCCTCATGCACCTCCACCTCCTCCTCTTCCACCTCCTCCTCCTCCCTCTCCTCATCCCCTTCTTCCTTGTGCTCCCTAAAACTGGCCCACCACTTGTTGGCAACTCCATCCTCTGCTAACCTCTGACACTGCCCCTTGTACCACCCCTCCTCCTCCTCCTTCCTCCTCGTCCTCCTCCTCATCCTCCTCTTCAACAACCCTACAACCCTTCCAACCTGTACTGACTGACTTGACTTGACTCCTGCCGGTGGTGGGGTATTGTGGGATGTGTGGTGGTGGTACTGCCCCTCCTGCCCACCAGGAGGCAGTGTGTAATGAGATCATGAATATAGCCGAGACCTCGGTGCGGTACTGCAGCACGCTGTCTCGGCCGCTTGACTCTCGGCACAGGCTGCCGCCCCACCCCAGTAAACACTCTCTCATCGTTTCCCAGCAACCGCAGTCGCACAGCAGCAGCCCCGAACCCGGACGACTCAGCTGCGGGATGTGAGTGTGCACACAACTGCATACACACACGCAAGCACACACACACACACACACACACACACACACACACACACACACACACACACACACACACACACACACACACACACACAACCATGTACATTAACACAGACAACTGCAAACACACGCACACACAACACACACACACACACACACACACACACACACACACACACACACACACACACACAGACACACACACACACACACACACACACACACACACACACACACACACACACACACACACACACACACACACACACACACACACACACACACAGCACGTACATCAACAAACACAACTGCAAACACACACACGCACGCCACCACTGTCAACAACTACAAACACACTTGTAACCATGTACATCAACACAGAAACAAACAGATTGGCTGACATACATACACACATATATACATATACACACAGACACGAACACACACAAACGTGACCACACACATGCAGCACATGAACACAGGTAAAGTCAGATAGACAGGCAGGCAGGCAGGCACACACACACACACACACACACACACACACACACACACACACACACACACACACACACACACACACACACACACACACACACACACACACACACACACAGAGAGAGAAGCACACACACACATACACTCACACACTCACTTTCACACACACAGACACACAGACACACACACACACACACACACACACACACACACACACACACACAAACAAACATACACACACACACACACACACACACACACACACACACACACACACACACACACACACACACACACACACACACACACACACACACACACACACACACACAGAGTTGTATATGTAAAGAGCAAATAAAAATGAGGAGAACAAAATAAATAGATGAGAAACAGACAACACAAATAAGCAGATTCTCCATGGCAGTCACTCATGCAGTACATTGTCTTTTTGGCTTTGGTGTAAATTCCGTTAGCATGACCTAAATTCCTTAATTGAAAACAGACTGCACTGTTGATTCAAATCATAAATAGCTCAGTACTGCGAAACCTGGATATGACAATCGGCCTAACCCATCATGGAAAGACCCTCTTCAGTGTCCAATTCCTTAGCAATGACAGGATTCGTGATACTGTCGGCATTTCTATTGTGGGGTTTTTTCTCCCATTGTGGTGAGTCGAAAGGTTTGTCTCTAAACCTCTGACATCATCGAGAGGAGTTACATATATTAGCCAAAATAGAAACTGACAGTTGTTTTTGTTGAAACTCCTCCAACGCTTATGTCAGTAAGAAAAGAGGAAGAGTGTCTCAACACAAAGACATATTTACTGCTGCCCAAACTGTATCTTTAGTGTGTATATTAGAATCATTCTTTGAGATGTGCATGATGTTCCAAGCACATCTCTGGACTTCGATTTGCTGTTCTTTTTATTTCAGCGAACCCAACAAAGCACGAGCGTTGTTGTTCACTGAAATGAAAAACACACAACAGCAAATCTAAGACCACCAGTGTGCGGTGATTCATCCTCTATTCTCTGGATTACTGTACCTCACCAGCACCTGGAAACTGGCTGTGCACAGGAGCTTCATAGCTTTGAGCGCTCTCGTTTGTGTCTGCAGCCACCAGGCGCTGTACAGCTACGTGTATAACTACAGTATATTGACACGCATCTCGTTTGTACATTGTACAACTACGTGACTAACTATGAGGAAAAATATCCTTGGTCCAGGCACTTCAGTTGATTAATGTGGTTAAAAAAAACAACTTAATTATATGGGCAAATGCATTAAAAATCAAATTATGCAGCCTTCAGGGCCAATACGCGTTGGTGATTTTAATGCATTTGCCCTTAAAAATAAACTTGTTGTTTTTTTTAACACATTAATCAACTGAAGTGCCTGGACCAAAGATCTTTTTCCTCCAGTCTTTTTTGAGCATTGCTCTACCACCCTTTCTAATTGAATAACTATATTGACACACGTCTGGTTTGTGTCTGCACTGTAGCCACCACATTGTACAGCTATGTAAATAGCTTTATTGGCACTTATCTCGTTTGTGAATAACTATATTGACACTGGTCTTGTTTGTGTCTGCAGCCACCAGGCGCTGTACAGCTACGTGCCACAGAACGAGGATGAGCTGGAGCTGCAGGAAGGAGACCTCGTCAATGTCATGGAGAAGTGCGATGACGGCTGGTTCGTTGGTATGTTGTCACATCTCACAGCACTTGATATGATGGACAGTAAATCTTGCTGTGTCACTTCAACACTTCGATGGGCAGCCATGGCCTAATGGTTATGTAGCCAGGCCATGCCCTCCTAGTAACGCAACACCTTCAGTGTTGCTTCCAGTCAGGCCAAGAGCAATACAATATCGTTTCTGGGCCCTTCCTCCCAATTTGTCGGGAAGCGTACAACCATTAGAAAACCAACGGAGGCAGATCGACCACGCTGTTTGGGAAATGTTAATTGCCCTTAATATGCCCTTGGTCAGACCAAGTCTCGAAGCGATTCGAAAGTCGATGATAATCAGGCTAATGGTTACGGAGATGGGCTTTAGATCAGAGGGTTGCCGCTTCTAATTCCTCCATACCTCACTCCATGGCTGAGGTGCCCTTGAGCAATGCACCTAACCACTGACACTGCTTCAGGGACTGTAACCAATACCCTATACTTAAAAATAAGTTGTAAGTCGCTTTGGATAAAAGCGTCAGCTACAGTAAGTGTAATGTCATGTGATGTAATGTAATGTAATGTAATATAACATTTTGATGTTTGAATTTAACTCTCATGGAGTTGGTCCTACTCTCTAAATGCTGAATCAACTCACAATATACTGTGATGGGCTGCACTGTCCCAACCTTTTGATTACTCTGCAGACAGACATGTTTGATACTTAGCTGGTCTCAGCTGCTGGTCTGCTTGTATGCTGTGAATATACATACTGTATGACAGTGGTGTAGTCTACTTTTTATGGTGGGTATACTGTATATTTGAGCATTTTTTGAAGTGGGTATACTGTATATATTTGCGCAATTCAAATCAATGGATCAATCAATTTGAAGTGGGTATACTGAAATCCCTGAAATTTAGAAGTGGGTATACTCCGTATACCCGCGTTCTACGTAGACTACACCACTGCTGTATGATAGCTATGCCTAAATGTGTTTCATCGGATTGTGATGTGTTATCGGAACACTTTAGTTCAGTTGAAATTCAATGTTTACTTATCAGATCTGTTTTAAGTACATAGGGCCTAGTAAGTACATAGAGCTTTCCAAACAAGTTATTGTCATCACTTCCTGATAGACATGGATCACATTTCCTGTTTTTACAAAAAACCCTTTTGTCCATGTCTGTCTTTGTGTGTGTGTGTGTGTGTGCGCACGCGCTCGCATGTGTGTGTGTGTGTGTGTGTGTGTGTGTGTGTGTGTGTGTGTGTGTGTGTGTGTGTGTGTGTGTGTGTGTGTGTGTGTGTGTGTGTGTGTGTGTGTGTGTGTGTGTGTGTTTTTTTTATTCAGGTACCTCCAAGAGGACAAAACAGTTTGGCACTTTTCCTGGGAACTACGTGAAGGCCGTCAATGTGTAAAGTGTATAGTTGTATAGCCTACCTGAGGCAACTCTAGAAATATACCATGAATGCCTGTCAAGTTTGGGATGTGATGATTACCAACACGCTTGAGTTCATGTTTTTTTTTGCTTTCTTCTACTCATGTTTTATTTCACTGTACTTTACTTTATTTTTGTTCCCATATCTTGAGGATTGTTTACTAGACAGGAGAATATAAATTTCTGCGTATGTGATCAGTAAGGTCTGAGGCACGTCAGATGAGTAAACTCTGGAGTCTATTGTCACATTCAAATGCATGGCACATATTTCTCCATATCGGCCCCAAAGTTTATCATTTATTGCTTATATTTAACATTTTCTGCTAAATCAAGCACATTAAATACGTCATTAAGCTCAGCTAATTTATGGATCTGCTGTGCTGACACTGTCCCAGAAACAGCATTCTGTTTCCCAGCAAAATCCCTCGTTGTCAGTCCATTCATCACAATAGATACTGATCATGCTCGCAGTATCACCAGTTATTGAAGCCGATTACTCGTGATGTTCTCGCTAGCCGCTAGGCATCCCCTTCCTGCGTTTGCAGTCTGAAAATAGACTCCAGTAAATCAAGTGGGGGGTGTTGAAATGGAACATTTTAACCCTAAACAGCCAGAGCGAAATTCATGATGTACTTCAACACCCTTACTGTATTGCATACCTGGCTCAATCACGTTATATTCTAACAACTAGCTTCATGGAATAGTGTGTTTTTTTAAATCATTTCTAAATGCCCCCTTACGTCACACCTCTGCAGCGTATGTTTGTGTACAACAGCAGCCTTGCCATATGTTTGAGGATGTGTCAGTAGATCTTGAAGTATGTCTTGGGCACAGGAGGGAGTAGTTGGGAAGGCCTTGTGTGGCAACATAGTGGAAAGCATTGAGTGGAGTGGTCAACGCCACAACAAGAGAGAGATCCATGATGTCAGCTCACAGTGTCACGTGTGAGAGTTCAACCGTTCGTTTTTTTAAGTTGTTTATTTCATGCTCTTTTTGTTTTTTTTTGCAAGACAGCTGCTTTGGTCATTTAGGCAGGTGTCCCAACAACAGCGATAGCTAACTCCCATCCCATCCCAGCACACACACACACTCTCATCCCATCCAACATCAAAGGAATTGCTATTAATGTAATCCACCCCCATGACGTGGGAGAATTTATAATGTATTTCCAAAGGAAAAGCTGTTGGAGGCTGTTGGAGGGTAGAGGCAGGCTCCCCCAGCACACCCCCCCCCCTTCCCATGTGATGGCACATACTTGCAGGGCTGGACTGGCCAGATGGCATAGCGGGCATTTCCCGGTGGGCCCTGGACCCTCGTGGGCCCCTATTTTCAGAAATGTAAAACAAAATCTACATTTCTGAAAAAAGTGAGTCAGTTCTGCACAGCTAATTATGGGGTGGGGGGAGGGGGGCTCTTAGCCAAAAGTGCCCGGGCCCTATCTCTCCCCCAGGCCAACCCTGCATACTTGATGGCCCTCCAAGCAGGCCCTATTCCACGGCTTTGAATTTCAAAACTGAATGACCTCAAGGTGAACCTTGCTGACTTAAATGAACCACACACAGACTCTTCTCAGAGAGCCAACCACGTTTTAAATAGTCATGATTTTCTCATGTCATTCGAGGTGTGTGAGAAAATTAGAAAACAAAAACATCCACAAGTATAGTAACAAAACATAAAACTAAGTATGGATTTGGTTAGATCAGAACAAAACGTAAAGATATCACAACGTAAATCAATAGAAATACCTCAGACCGGACCTCTGAAATTCCCTGATGGCAGTTTAATGCATGACCTTTGTCAGCTGCACAACATAGTCATGCAGACGAGCAGCACTTCACTAGTCCCACTGTGCCTGAAATGAATGAGAACATTCATTCCCTTACTATCTTAATATCAGCCTACACACAGCATCCACATCGCTCCAGGCATACAACAAGGACACTGGCCACTTGGTAGCTTACTTGAGGCATGTTATACAATGTAGCGTGCTGTAGATAGTGGTATCTGAAGAGTAGGTCTATTACTCCATCAAGGTAGGACACTAGTGCTCCACTGGCAAACCAGTGCCCTACTATGAGTACACTCAATGAAAGTATAACATTGCCACTTCAGTTAGGGTAGCTGTGGCATAGGCTACTATTAGCTTGTAGGGTTGTGTACCTCAAGTCTACTGTACCTTTCTGCTAAAATGGCTATGTTTGTACTCAGTTCACACTTAAGTTTATCAAAAATATTTGTCCCATTCATTCGTTGTAGCACTACACTGTGTTTTGGAGTGTCATGGTATTCTGATAGATTTTCTTCAGCGTATAGGCTGGTAGTAATATTTGAATTGATTCCCACCAATGCATTGACAAGTTTCTTACATGCTGATTCACTGCATAGTAGCCTATCATCCAGAAAACTTTTCATTTGATGATGCTGTAATTTGAATTATAGTGATGAGAATAACAATATGATTGTTGATATTGTTAATTTTATTATCACAATACACAGTTGATCAGTAGGAGAGCCAGTAAATGCGGTGGGGAAGAGGCTGACACTGATCAGGGATGCATTTTTGGAAAGCGTAGTTGTTAGCAGTTAGCAACTTCGGTAGTTGCCAATAGGAAATTGCATTGCAACCAACAAAGTAACTGACATAGTTAGCAACTACGCTTTCCAGAAATGCATCCCAGATCTCTTCTTAGCGCTTTGCTTCTTCACTGTGCTCCTCAGGGCTCTAAATGAACACCCGCAAACCGGCCAAATGCTGGTGACAATTCAGTTTGGCTGGTAGAAAAGACAAACTTAATGGCCACTTACAGGGAAGCCGACAGGGTGGGTACAAAGCTGTCACTTGTTCCGGGCCCAGGGAGAGAGGGGGCCCCAGAATTGGATCCTCATTACATGGTATTGATTGGGTTTGGGGCCCTTTCAGATGTTTTTGTCCCGGGCCCAGCTGAAGCTATCAGCAGCCCTGGCCACTTCTTATACCCATTAGTTAGTAGACTATGTTGTTGGCAAATAGGATTAAGATCGACTTGGCTAGTAGGATTAACATCTACTAGCCATTTTGGCTGTTGATGAAAAAGGTTAATTTAGAACCCTGGTGCTCTTATTACCGGCCTGCCGATGCTGGTCAGAGTTAGTATTATGGGATGGTCAGGACCAGGCTAGGTCAGAGTGCCTGCAGGAGTAAACAGACACGACTGATGTGTGAATAAATGAGATGAAGGTTAGTGTGTGAACGCTGAGTGGCAAAATGACAAATTCTCCCGTAGAATTCCTAGTATGCCTTTATTTGCTTCCTCTTCCTCTTCCTCGCTATACCACAATTCATGCTCTATGAACATGCAGTTGTTGGTTCGCTTGATTTGCCTTCCATTCATCCATGTGTGTGCTTGTGTTGCCCACACCAAAGAGGGACAGGCAGGATAATGTTGAATTATCTTGGAGATTTACCGAATTGATTTGCATTAGCTGTGAGTGACACAATTAGTCTATAACTTGTTGTTTACATGGCCACACAATATAGCTGAGCAGTGAGTTGCCTAACCAAGACCGTAGGTCGTGGGAAAACCATACAGTCAACAGTTTAGCAATATATAAAGACTTGCGAAAGAGCTAGGTCCGGGCCTATCTTTGTAGTTGTATCTGTCATTTTCACAGCTTGTCAAACAAGTGGACATGTACATTATGATATGTTATCTAATCTAACCATGAAAATTGTGACTATTGTTTTCCACTTTACTACCAGATCAGTGTTGTTTTGCTAACACATGCGTATTGACCACCACACCAGGCCGTCCAGTGATGTGATCGCCATGAGAATGTTTGTAATGTTTTAAGAGTTATTGCTCAAAATCCAGTCTTGTGCCTGTACTTGGATCAGTTTTGGACATTGAGAGTAAATAGAATGGAGGCCAAAATTCTATTTCATTGTTGAAGCCAAGTTGGAGCCAAGGTTGGACCCAAAAAGACCAAAAAATGGCCAAATCCCATTCATTCCTATGAGAGACATAAAACCCTGTATCTCCCTTAAATGCCACTCCAGGGGGATAATTTTTCGCTCAACTAGTAGGTCCCCTTGCTCTCCAACTTACCAGGGTGGTGATTTTTTGTGGTGATGTTTTGTTTTAGAGAGATGTTAAAAGTTAAATTGACCAATGAGCATCAGAACATGGTTTGATTGACCGTTAGAAGTCTTGTTGTTGTCCAATCAGCACCTGCGTTTGGCGTTGCTAAGGTGGAATGTAAGTTGGAATGTTCCCAAATCTGGCTTCAAAGCGTTGAATGGCAAATAGCGTTGATTTGGCGTCCATTCTATTTACTGTCAATGGTTTTGGAGCTCTTGTGTTTGCTTCACCATACAGTACACCTCACACATCACTGATCTATTCTATGAATGAATAATTACTTGTTTGGTCTGAGTTGTCTCTGTATTTTCCTCAATAATATATCTTCACGTTTGTTTCTTAAACTTGCCTTTCTATGTCCACCACAATAATCATGGGAAAACAGTTCAATTTACAGTTACCGGTTGTTCATTCTGACTGACTGTGTTTGGGAGAGTTGTTCAACTGCAACAGTCTACAACTGCCAAGCTTTAAAAGGAAATAATACTGTATTTGTTGAGTTGTAATACTAAGAATGTCTTGAAACTGTGTGACACTGATGAGCAAGGTGCCTATTGCACTGATAAATTGGCTTTAAGGTTTTGTGCAGTGTGTTGGTTTCCTGATATCGGCCTACCAGGAAATTATGTGATGAATGATATTGGGCTGTACCAGCTACAATAAAGTTGAAATGAACATACACATAAAATACATCAGTGCGTAGTGATTAGCAAATTTAGAAGCTGTAGTCCAGTTCCACATATATGTATTACAAATTATCTACCTAGTTTTACCATGCCCAATTAGGGCATTTGGACAGGTAAAAACAGGTAATTTAGAATCTGTGGCATTGGATTGTAGCTTATGAGGTTGTCCATCACTGTCAGTGTGTTCACAAAATGTTAAAGGGTATGGGTATCACAGTGCCATGTCAATCACACTGTAGGACCTTTTTTTTTACCACACTATAGCCTATTGGACAACTTACAGTAGTGTGCATAATCTTCAAAGCTAATCAGGCCACATGGGAGAATATAGCAGAATGGCTAAATCATTAAGCAGGTGAAGAAGTACTATAGGCCTACTGTCCCATCCATCAGCCTTCAAGACAGATAATAACCATCTCAGACTACCAGAATAGTATCCTGTGACTGGTGGTATTTGTAGCGATGGGGAGTAGAGTTGCCCTGCTGGGACTCGTACCCCAGCCATCTGGATAGTAAACTGGGGCTCTGACTGCTACACCAAAGAGCCAAGCTCATTGGTGTGACAGTCAGAACACAACCCTAATGATGGTCACTCCATCACAGTATTGATATGATCTTCCTAGACATATATGGCAGTTCACTGGTGAATCATTTTGCAACATAGACATGGAAATCATTACATTTCTTTCTTTTTTGTTTTTGTTTCTTTGTCTCTGGCTCCACAAACATCATTTGATGTATGAATGTATTAATGTGGGGTTATAAACACCTCTCCTTGTATGTCAAACTGATCAGTACCTATTTTGGAGCATGAACTGATATGTAAAACCGTTCATGAGCTTGTCCTATGAAATGTAAATATGTATTATATAAAAAAAGATGAGAATGCAAGTGATTGAAAGTCACACTAAAGTTCTATGAATATACCAGTTTATTTACAGGACCTAGAAGGATTTGTTTTTATTTTTGGCAAAGCACAGAGTGAGAATTGTTGAGCACAGTCTGAAGCATATTTTTAACATTATGCTTATTATCATCGTCTTGTCTTGGACATTTATAACGCCTTATGTCACTTATGTGGTTTATTCAATTGTGCCTCATTTTCAGCTATCTTCCCGACAATATTGTCACAATATTGCAGTGGGCCTTGCCATGTTGAAGGATATTTTGATTGTTTTTATCACAGGTGTAGCTGTCATGACGGGAGAGAATATTTTCCAAGTAGATACAGTGTAGCAGCGTGTGTCAGCACTAAGGTGTGCATCATCGCCGCGATAGTACATGATAATTAGCCTATGTGAACCTTTGACGAGACGCACATTGCAGGTTTTCTTTTGTTTGCTTATTTGCGGTGCTGTTACAATATTGAAAGGAAAACAATATTTACTGCTGTGATTTTCTGTATTATTATGCAATATTTAATAAACTACATTAAACTATTGCCCTTTTTATTGTCGTCATTCATGGCGCACGGTACACGTGTGATTCTGTACCCACTTTTCATACATCATATAGCTTTCTAAACATGTTTATCTTCTTACATCAGGGCCATGTCAATCATAAGTTCATATGAGGGAACGTCGAAGTCCCAAGAGAGGTTATGTGAACACGATGAAGACAACTTTTAAAACTGACAAAAGGGGGACCTCCAGGTCGAGAATGTGGCCTCTGGTCCATTATAGCGGACATGTTTGGGTATGCCTTGGGAGAATGCTCACTGCCGCTCGCTGCCAGGAATCCCAAAATTTGGGAGCGGCGCATTCCACATCCTGGGATTTGGCTCTACCATAAATGGTAAGCCTGCATCTAATCTGATGACGTAATGTTACTCCGCTCAGAGCCATCTAATATCAGAGTTACGCCACTCCCATAGACCTCTATGGACCAATCTTTCCACAGCAATGGCGGCTCTCATGGAGCCTCACGGAGAGTTAACATGGAAATCCCCATTGACTTTAGTTCTATTAGAAGTTACTTAGTTCCAGGAGGTGGCGGTATAACACAGAAAATGTGGTAAAGGTCATGTAATTTGTTTGTACTTAATCTTTGTTTGGTATGTGATGGTTCTGTGTTAGTTTCCAATGAACAGAAGTTTACTGTTAAGAAACATTTTAATCTACGCGAATCACATCACCAACCGACTTCCTGGTCCCCGGTTTGCGCAACTCTGTTATTAGATGGCTCTGACTCCGCTAAACAAACGCTGGAGCCACATTCTTATCAGCGCACACTTCTGAGCAAACTATTCGCTGAATTCGCTTGTAGTTCCGCCCCTTCCGACTGTGGATTTCAGAGCACAAGAGCACCTCCCGGTTTCAGAGTTTATAGAAATCCACTTCGGAAAGTGGAGTGTAGATTTTTGCTGTCCAGGAGATATTCAGCAAAGTTCTCCAATCATGCCTGTTAAGGTTGTTATGCAAGGTCCAGGGCCTTGGGGATTCCGTTTGGTTGGTGGGAAGGATTTTGAACAGCCACTGACCATCTCACGTGTAAGTGTCTCTCATTGTGTTTTGTTATTTTTACACAGCTAGACAGTCAACTTGTTGATCTTGGCGTAGCTGCTAGTGTGTCTGTCTGCTCGCGTGTGTGTGAGTGTGAGTCGCTGCGCGTATTGTGCCACGGGAAGCCACCGCTCTCATACACACTCATTCATGATCCATAGAATTACCTTCATGGTGCGCCCGCCATTTGGGTCGTATTGGGATTTCGAAAATGTTCTATGTTCAGAAAGTAGCCTATAATGGAAGGAAGTTACACCGCCCTGCCAACGTCCATGTAACTTACTGTAGCCAGTAGCCTACAGTGAACGAAGTGACTGTGCCCCTCCTCTGAAACATATGGATGTGAACAGAACGCTGCTGGCGACATTGTAACATTGGCACAATTCCTTTTTATGGCACTAACAACAATAAAGCGTTGTTACATGACATAGCACAGTGTACATGGAATGGTACTGTATGTTATGGACAGACAGGCAGATGCAGAATTTATGTGTACTGTATTGGGAGGAAGTGAAAGAAACTGTTTCGCCATAAACATCAAAGGCGTAGAGTATTGCTATGAACTTCAACTTGACCTTTTTCATGTGAAGTGAAACTGGAGTGAAAGACTGTGTGTTGTAAAGAGTTTACAAGTTTTGAATCCCAAAGGGTAATTTAGACAAGTACAAGTAATTTGTAAAGTATGCCCCTTGTGAGTGACATTTGACAATGGACTGTCCATCATCCGCCAGGTTACTCCAGGCAGCAAGGCAGCCCAGGCCAACATGTGCATTGGAGACCAGATCCTGGCAATAGATGGGGAGGCCACGGATGGCATGACCCACCTGGAAGCCCAGAACAAGATCAAAGCCTGTGGGGACGAGATGGTGCTCTCTATCGACAGGTAGGTAGCAGGCAGGCATGACTTCTGGCCTGATGACTTGCACAGGCTTGAGTGAATTGAACAACACACCTTTTACTATGTCATACTCTGCCAACAGCACAGGCTTAGTCAAGTCAAGTCAGCTTTACTATCAATTTCTTTACATGCGCTGGTCATAGAAAGTATTTAAGTTATGTTTCTTTCTTCCCTGTGCAGACATAGACATAAGATATAGACATAGACAGTACACATACAGTACCCATACAATACACATACAGACATTTAAAGTGCAAGACTGGACACAACACAAGACATATAGAGGAGATATAGAAGGTAGCCTACCAGTATGCATTTTCAATAATGTCCTAATGTGAATTCTGGCATAGTAATAGTAATACAGCAGACAAACAATATCACATCACAAAACATATAGGCTACTATCACAACACAAAATACATGTAAAAGTACAGAAAGTAAAGCCAGGTGCTACTGCCGATGTAGCTACATGTTGATCTGTGTGCAGTTCTAGGTGAATATCATCTTGATTACTACAACAGGTAAATATGATCAGGAACATTGCCATTGTGTGCTTCACAGATAAACTAATCCCACTCATTGATTGTGTTTGTTTCTGTAAGTTTCACTGATTTTTCTAAACCAACTAGTAACGAGAAACTTGAGGCTTGAAGCATGGCACTTCAGTGAGAGTTGCAGACAGAACTAGGTGTGTGTGCTGTGCTGTGCTGTGCTGTGTGTACAGGTCACAGGTTTCAAGAAGTGTGTTTGCACAGGGTGGGTATAGCTGGTAGCCAAGTAGTCGAGTCAACTTAGACTGGAGAAAAAAAAGGTCCTTGGTCCAGGCACTTCAGTTGATTAATGTGGTAAAAATAATAATAATAATTATATGGGCAAATGCATTTTGATACTAGTAGTGCTCTACCTACTCTTCAAGTAGTTAAGTGAACTTGTTCTGCTGTGTCTTGCCTAGCCTTGCCTTGCGTTCTTGCTCCCACTTTAGCTAATGACTTGTGACATTCCTAATGTCGCTTCTGTTGTTGTGTGATAGCATCTGCTTCATTGGCTCTGTATGGAGCTGGCACGTCTCTTAGGAGCCGTTTATACACACCCGGTTATTTGGATGAACGAAGACCTTTCCCTCCGTTTTCCCTCTGAAACGAATCCTCTGAAACTTGAAATTCCTCTGAAACTAACCCTTGAACTCCGGCAAAAGTGGAGATTTAAAAAAAAACATAAAAACCCCTCTTGTTAGCGTTTGTATATAAACAGATAAAAACTGTGACTTGAATGGCATTCGCCTTACCACGCACAGCCTGAACACATTTATGACCGCTCTCGGCGGCATATTTATGCAGATTTGCCCATGGTGTGAATGAAAAAAAATATTTTTGTAAACGTTTGTTTATCAAAATACCTGGGTATGTGTAAACGGGGCCTTTACGTTAGGTTACACACAGTGTGCCTGCCATCGGCCCTGTCTTGCAGCAGCAATCACCTGGTTGTCGTAAACCCAAATCTGACTCATAACTCATTTGGTAAGTGTGGAAAAGTGCCTGAGGCGACTATAGTGTTCAGGTTTTACTGTTCCCGCTGTAGCTGCAAGACTGTGGTGAGTTGTGCGTGTGAGCTAGAAACGAAACGACGCTGTTGACAAGCCAATGACTTCATGATTCTTCTTTCTTTTTTCTTTTGATTCAAGGTCTGAGTCCAAAATGTGGTCGCCACTATCGTCGGAGGAGGGTAAGACCAACCCTTACAAGATGAACCTGGCGTCAGAACCGCAGGTACACACCTGGTTTATCAGCAGTATCCGCTTACTGACTCATTCTACAGCTTTCACTGACTCACACACACATACCGTCTGTTTGTCTGTCTTTCTGTCTGTCTTACCCCTGCATCATCAGCACTAAGCGCTGCTCTGACTTGACTTGACTGTGTAAGCGGACCTGAAAAAGCAAACGGCTCTGCGGTCCAAGTAGCCATTTGTGATGTCATTGTTTATGTCCCAACAAGCCTGTCTCCTTGGAGACGCGGAGGGTTTATCACTCGCGCCATGACGCAACAGAGCGTCGCTGCGAGAGGAAGAGGAAGGTCAAAAGGCACGGGAGGGGAGGGGAGGGGAGGGAACTGAACGGGGCTGGGAGACGAGAGGAGTGGAGAGCAGGCCAGTTCAGGAAGCCTGCACTCACAGATGAGATGGGAGGGGCTGCGTGTGTGTACTGTTTGTGCGTGTGTCTGTGTGAGTGAGAGTGTGTATGTGTATGTGTGAGAGAGTGTGAGTGTGAGGAAGAGAGTGTATGTGTGTGTTTCTTTGAGAAAGTGTATGTGTGCGTTTCTTTGAGAGAGTGTATGTGTGAGTGTGAGGGAGAGTGTGAGTGTGAGGAAGAGAGTGTATGTGTGTGTGTGTGTGTGTCTTAGAGAGAGTGTACAGGTATGTGTGACCGAGGAAGGGAGAGTGGTGTGTGGGAGAGACTGTATATATCTGTGTGTGTGGGAGAGAGAGACACACAGAAACAGAGAAAGGGAGGTGGTGTGTATGTGTGAGAGAGACAGAGAGAGAGGAAGACTGTATGTGTGAGAAAGAAAAAGAAGCGTATGTGTGTGAAAGCAGACAGAAAGTGTGTATGAGGGAGTAGACAAGGGACACCGTTCTGCTATTGCAGTGTTTCTCAAAGTGGGGCGTAAGCCCCCCTGGGGGGGCGCGGAGGCATCACAGGGGGGGCTTGTGACATCTGATTTTTATTTTTATTTTCCCCCAAGGAAATGATTTCTTGTCTCGCCAATAAGCCAATACGTTTTAAGCATCATATACATAGTTATAAACATTATATTATTAATTCTCATATAGGAAATGAACACACATCTGCATTCCACTGTAGTCCCTCTTTGTTTTATCTCACCAGTCACTTTTCCTTTAATGCTGCACAGCGCAGAAATCGTAAAATCTGCGCGAGTAGGCTACTGCTGTTGCTTGGGCGGGGGGGCTCGGAAGCATCCAGACCCTCCGAAGGGGGGAATGATGGGAAAAGTTTGAGAACCACTGTGCTATTGTAAGGGGCAGCGGCTACAGCAGAGGGCGAAAAAAAAACAAGCGGTGAATTACCGGTGTGGTTGCACCACGCTGTGGAGATATGATTTATATCTCTTCCATCACACACCCTCTCAATGCCAAATAACGCTGACTGTTGCTGCCCTGTGGTTTCCTTTCACCAACACTTTTCTGTGCATTCTATTCTTAAGATATTTTTTAGGGCTTTTTATGCCTTTATCTGTGATAGGACAGTGAGAGAAGGACAGGAAACGAGTGGGGAGAGAGAGGCGGGGAAGGACTGGCAAATGACCCGGGCCAGAATCGAACCCGGGTCGCCCGTGTAGTAACCCAGTGCCCTACCATTAGGCCACGACCGGGCCTTTTCGGGGCATTCTTGATCTGTTGCTGGTTCCTTTTCGAGTCTTTAAGCATCTAAGTGGGCGTACAGTACGGTAGCCTGGTTACGCCATCCTATGTACTCCACCCAAAGATTTTGGCTCCGCACTTAGTCTGGCAAAAGCCTCCTAGCTCGGTTCGCTCACTGTTTAGTCAATTACGAAACAGTTGAGAGTGGTGAAGCAGAACTCACCCACGAAGTCCGTTACTGATTGGTTAAGGTAACAACACTATTCACATGTTTGTTTTGATATTTGTATGCTTTTGCGACACTATATCGTACCAGTCATGCTAATAAAGCACAATATGGGTTTCGCCAGACTGTTTGACGGAGTTAACAGTCAGCTTCGCCCAGGCTAACAGTACAGTAGACTGCAGACAGACTTTTCTGAAGCATGTGATGTGGCCATTAAGCAGCTGTAGTGTCCAATGGGGGCCTTTGTTCTTACCCCATGCTTGTGTTTGTAGACTCAGCTTAAGTTCTTGTGAAGCTTTCCTTTCATAAACAGACAAGTCGCGTCAGGCCTTTCTAAATGCACTAGTGCGCAACAGCTGCACAGGCAAGGCAAGGCCTAGACGGCACCTACTTTACTCCCATCAGGTGTGCAAAGAGGTCCTGTGTTTTGGCTATCCCTTTGTGGTGTGTGTGTTTGTGTTTGTGTATGTTGGTGTGTGTCAGGATTCAGTTAAGTCATAGTTTATGCAAGGAAAGCAAGCGGGAAATTCCAGAATGTGTGTTGAATGACTGGTCTTGTTAATTCAATGTTATGGTGTAGGTGAGCCTTGTAATAGAAGAGCCTTGTAATACTCTATAAGCTTTATGGAACTACCCTGTAGCATTATTTTGCTTCCATAAGCCCTTCTATTCTGTGATTTACCACTTGATTGTTGTGGTACATTTATCTGGGTCAGTCAACTTGGAATGCCCTCTCAACTAGCCAAGAAAGTGATTGAGCATAGGTTCAAAACAATAAACATACAAAAGTTATACTATAAATATCAACCTTTTGCTTTTAGTTTCGTTAAGCACATTAAACATTTTGAGTGTATCAAATGTGGCATTAATGTGACTTTGCCTTAACTTACTCAGTGTTGATCAACACAATGCTATGAGGAGGGGCAAGACACTGGCAGCCAACCACATGAGCTAATGTTTTGACCGACAGCAGTTTCCAACAATCAGAGGTTGAGTTGTTCACAGCTAGGTTCCCGCAGTCAGGTTATAAACAACATTTAGAATCCATGTATATCCTTCTCAAAGCCCCCCTAGGGCTTCCCAAAGCCCCCTGGGAGGGATGTAGAGCCCCTGTTGAGAAACACTACCCTAATGACTGTCTAAATGTCTCTTCTCAGGAGGTGAAGCCCATAGGCGCGGCCCACAACCGTAGTGCCATGCCCTTCTCCCCGGCAGGCTCCAAGGTGGTCACCAACCAGTACAACAACCCCTCCGGCCTCTACTCCTCCGAAAACATCCAGAGCTTCAACAGTGCCGTGGATGACGTCAAGACTGTGGCGGCCGCCAACGAATCTGGCAACGCGTAAGTACTTTGTAGCTCTACCTTCAGCAGAATGGAAATACTGACTTCTTCTCTGACTCTGGCACTGCACTTGGGGTAATGCGTGCAGTCTTTCCCCCAGAATTGTTGTTAGTCAAGGTGGTGGCGCGTTAAAAGTACATGTTTTTTGGTTATGCTACTTTAGAAATTACATTCACAACATGAAATCTTTATCTTTTCAGGGGACTTAGTCAAGGTGGTAGGTGCTTATTGTCAAGGTGGCCTCCTTAGCAATAAAGTGCTGGGGGAAACCCTGGTGTGTGTGAGGCTGAGGAGAGTTGTTTTCTCTTGTGTGTAAATACACGAAGGTGCAAGCTAAGTAACAAACAATGCATCAGTTGAATACTTGTGGCACAATGCCTGCAGTTTTACTACTGAGTTCCTCCACTGAATGTAAACACACATTGGCAGAGTCAACTGTTTGTGCTTGCATTTTATGCACGTGAAAACAGACTGGGTATGTCAAATAATGATACCAGTACATTGCCTTTGCCGTTTGTGTGAATATACTTAGCTAACTGGGCTAGAAAGCAACATTGCTTAATAATGACTGCAGTGCTTGCAATGTAGTGACTGTAATCACGCTATTTCAAATGTGGCTCGCAACGAGACCTCGGGCGCAGATGCATGAAGGCAAAGTTGGTTCGTGGCCACTGCCAAGCAACTTTTGACATGCGCAGTTGCTGAAGTCTAATCTGACCTTAAGTCTTTCTGCTTTCTCCCCGCAATTCAATTTCTGGTCACTAGGGGTGTTTAGATATGAAGAGCTCTTTTCCAAAACGCTATATACACCATTTTTGACTTTTTGCATTTTAATATTGGAATTGACTGTTAAGAAGTCCTATAATCAATGTGTGAATTCTTGCCATTGAAATGTTTTGAGAACATACTTTAAGCTCTTCATATATAGGCCAGCAATAGTGAAGAATCTTTTAAAAAGTCCTGGTTCTGGTTCGTGATCACCCCCAGAATTTAATCACTTGTTCCTTGGGTCATTACTAACAACTCCATAAAGTTTGGTCCAAATCAGTTGATTAGTTTTTGAGTTATCCTGCTGACAGAATCTTTCAAAAAGTCCTGGTTCCGGTTCGTGATCTGGATCACCACCAGAATTTAATGACTTGTTCCTTTGGTCATTATCAACAACTCCAGAAAGTTTCGTCCAAATCCGTTGATTAGTTTTTGAGTTATGCTACTGACAAACAAATAGACAAACGGACAAACCAACGCGACTGAAAACATAACCTCCTTGGCGGAGGTAATGACACAATATTGTTTGTGCTTATAAAGTACTTGTGTTGTATATGGAGATGTGGTGTCTCCAGCAGTCATTGGATGACTGTTGTAAACATTTTTTGGAGGGGTCAAGGGGGTGGTGATGGGACAGTTGTAATGGACAGGAAGCCAGTGGGGAGAAAGAGACGGGGGAGGGGTGGCAAGGACCCAGGGTCACCGGTGTAGCAGTGCAGTGCCCTACCGTCTGAGCCATGGCAAGGCCGATTGGATTACTGTTGCCTGCCTCTTTTGGCAAACCTTATTTCCCTTTTCAGTTCATCTGCACTAGTTCTCCATTTTGGCCGTTTGCATGGGCGTAACCCTGTTGAGTAATACACAGCTTATGTATTTGTACATCGGCCCTCGTTTGTAAGTCGCTTTGGTTATTAAGCGTCTGCCAAATGCAATGTAATGTAATGTAATGTATTGGTACATGCGCTGGTTCATACCCTGATGCAGGCAGTGTCCTTGTCCTTCATCAAAATAATGTGTCGTTCGACGCCTCCGGTATGCCTCAGTGTCCAGACGATCAGGCCTGCTTTCTCTACATAAAGGACAAGACCTTTTTTGCAATCAAGCCCTTATTTAGGTGCAAGTAAATACAGGCAGTGCATGCATTATTTTTGTATATATATAAATATAATATATACAATATAAAAATATATACGGTATAAATTCTGATAGGCTAGCACTAATAACATGTAGTGAAAGCTTTTGGTTTGAAACATCCGCAGGATGTGAGTAATACAATTTTTCCGAGTTTCCTGAAGGTGGGGATGCCATCAATCCACAACAGTGCTGTCATTCATTCATTCATTCATTCATTTATTCATTCATTCAGTTTGCCGGCATAGTTTAGACTCACAAAGATTGTTTTCCCCAATGTTTCAAACCAAAAACATTCACTCTAGTGCTACCATGTCCTAATTAATAAATTGCATACAATATATTTAGTGCCTGCATTTGCTTGCCTGTACGAATGGCGTTTCATTAATATCTTCGGAAGTGCTCCAAATGACACAAAACTGCAATGAATAAGTAGAACACAATGTTTTACTTACTTAGGGGCCCGATTGGGGGGGTTAACCGAGCCAATCTCCTATCTCCTTAACCAAGCCCACGTCCTCTCTCTCAACTTATCCAAGCCGACCTCCTCTGTCCTCAACCTCCTCTGTCCTCAACCTCCTCTGTCCTCAACCTCCTCTCTCCTCAACTTCCTCTCTCCTCAACCTCCTCTCTCCTCAATCGCCTCTCTCCTTAACTGAGTCATACTCCTCTCTCCTCAACCTCCTCTCTCCTCAATCGCCTCTCTCCTTAACTGAGCCAAACTCCTCTCTCCTCAACATTCTCCCTCTTAACCTCTTCTGTGCAGGCCAGATCCGTCCAAGGCGGGTGGGAAGGCTGGGATCGCTGCTGATTCGGAGGTGTACAAGATGCTGCAGGAAAACCAGGACTCCAACGAGCCGCCCAGACAGTCCACCTCCTTCATGGTGCTGCAGGAGATCCTTGAAACAGGTGCGCAAGCCTAAACAGTGCTAGAATGTCTACCGTTGTGTTGTATTTTTCTAGAATTCATGCCATGGGCCATACCATGGCCTGGGTCATTTGCCAGTCCTTCCTCGTCTCTCTCTCCCCACTCGTTTCCAGTCCCTCTGTCACTGTCCTATCATAAATAAAGCACTCTTGGATTGCACTCTTATGTTGGCATTTATTTTTCAGCTGGCAGCCGGAAACAAATGTCAGTATTAGTAGTCCAGTAGTCTCTGTTAGTCAGTAAATAGTATTAAAGCTTGCCATGCCAGCGTTATTCAAACCCAATGTTGTGAGAAAGTAAATATTGTTAGTTATTGGACAACATAGTCAGGCCGACTTGAGAATTGCACTGCGGCCATTCCTGCTGGGTTGCTTTTTGTTTATGTAAAAATATAGAGTCTGCCTCAGCAGCAAAAACGTCTTAATAACATTACAGTATGTGTTGAATTAGAGACAGACTACACACATTGATGTGTTTACAGTTGACACATTCTGGGAGAAAATGCATTTCAATGCGGAAGCTTTGTCTGTTTCACAATAATCCAAAAAGCCTTCAACTGTGCCTGAAAACTGTGGCCTACTCTTCGTATCAGAAAGCAGCTGGTATTTGGCACCAGCTGAAATGCACATTCATAATTTATAGCAGCAGTCTTGGAGCGACTGGCAGACAGTGTTGGTGCCATTTACAGTAATGAATTCTCATCATCACACGCTTGCTCTCTCCCTCTCACACACACACCAGGAGACGGAGACAAGCCCTCGGGCTTCAGAAGTGTGAAAGCGCCCACCAACAAGATCGGGGCCTCCGTGGGGAAGGGTGCTGACACGCTGCCCGTCTGTGACAAATGTGGCTCAGGGATTGTGTAAGTACAACGCGCCTCTGCTGTCTTTCTTTCTTTTGTCTTTCTTTCTTTCTTTCTTTCTTTCTTTCTTTCTTTCTTTCTTTCTTTCTTTCTTTCTGTCTGTCTGTATTGTATGCTTAAGGTGCAGAATGAAAATGGAGCTAATGAGTTTAATAAGTGCATTAACATAAAGCACTCTGATCATGACGCCTAACTAAAAAAGAAACCCACGCAAACTTGATTGCTTACTCATCGCCTGATTGCACTACCACATTAAGCCTCTACAGTACAAGGGACCAGAATTTCTCTACAGTAGGAATTTGTGTTGTTCTATGCTCTTCTGCTGCCACCTGGTGGCAGATTAGAAAACATCCAGCTGGTGTCAAGTGATCTTGTGTATGGTACTTGCAGGGAAGCTGACAAGGGCGACAGTTGTCCCGGGCCCAGAGGGATGGGGTGCCTATAATTGTGTCCTCATTACAATGAATGTATTGAGTGAGGGGCTTTCTCAGATGATTTTGTCCTGGGCTCAGCCAAAGCTGTAAGCGGGCCAGGGTGTATGTACTGTGTGAGCACCATGGGTAGCGGTTATAAGAGGGGTGGCAGTAAGCCAGCAGTGGCAGCCTTCCTGGTGGGCTGTTAACCTTCTTTTACAAGGTGTTAACACCTCTGAGGCACCTTAAGGATGAACTGACATGACATAACGTGGTGGTGTCGAGACTCCCTGGCCAGATTGGTTGGACGCATTTGAGTCCTCGTATCGGGTTTTCTCCATTCTGGCCTACAGGTGCACGTCTGACCTTTCCAACAGGTCAGAATTTGTTTTTGCTTTAATCCATGACAACAGCTTGCCCTAATTTTACATTTCTAGCAACGTGAACTCAACTCACATGCCCTTTCAGCAACCAGCACGTGTGCCCTTGACATTTTGAAACTCCTGTTCATGAAGGGTTTTGAAATGTGGGGTAAGCAGTGTAAAACTACTCAGAAGTATTTTTTCCTAAAGAAGTACAGTAAAGCACATTAGGACTAGGGTTTTGTCAGAATTACAGAGTATGTCAAACTTCTATGTGTGCCCCAATTACAATTTAAGATGTTTAGTGAGTGTAATAGCAAAATGACCACATCATTAACTGATGTTCAGAGCGCATTTTTGACAAATCTTACTTGCCCCCAGCCGTGGTTTAAATGGTTGGGACATCGACAGTTCCGCCAGGGATTCGATTCCGGCTAAAAAGTCGTAACTTTACACACTCTTTTTCAACAATTCGATGTTGGAACGAGCAAAACCACTTGCACGTGTTTAAAGCATGACCTGTTGATTTAGAGGGTGTGAGACCAGGGGTGTGTTCCAGTTGGTGGTTCACTCATGGTGACTGACTGAGAAGTTATAGCTTGAAGTACAGTCATACTATGACTGACTGGGATAAGTTAGTTCGGAGCAGAGTCATAGTGACTGACAGAGGTAAGTTGGCTCGGAGTACAGTCATAGTGACTGGCTGGGATAAGTTAGCTCAGGGTTAAGTGGTAAAGCTCCCCATATATAGGACTCCTTGTCAGAGTTTACTCTTCCAGCAACAGAAAACCATAGGACTCTGTTTAAAAGGAGGTTTAAAATTGACGAAATCTAGGAATAAGACCCCAATGAATGTTGGCCTTAAGCACAAAAAACAGTTGATATAAATCATTCTAATCATGCAATTACTTATCCTTTGTGAAGTGAGTTTGTCTGCTGTCAAAATAAGTCGCCAACAGGTTTTGCAGATGCATAGTAGATGGCTGTGTTGTTGAACGCTGCGCTGTTGATTGACGTGTGGTTTACAGAAGTCTCTTTTATTCTGTTTGTTTTGCCAATCCCAGGGGTATGGTGGTAAAGCTGCGAGACAAGTTCCGCCACCCGGAGTGCTACACATGCACAGACTGCGACGTCAACCTGAAGCAGAAGGGCCACTTCTTCGTGGAGGACAAGATCTACTGCGAGAAGCACGCGCGCGAACGCGTCACGCCGCCCGAGGGCTACGACGTCGTCACCGTCTTCCCCAAGTAGACTGTTGCTGCTACTGCTGCTGCCGCCAATGATGACGATGACACCACTCACGGATTACCTTAACTGGATGCGATAAGACAGACTGCTGGATATCTTACAACAAAAAAAATGCATTGGATTTACATTCCAGAAATGTAGAGAGTTCCATGGATGGAAAAGGATGACTGCACAGAAGTAGTGAGCAGAGGGATGAGATGTGACTGGTGGCGATGTGCTACCAGTCTTGTGTAGGACAGAATTTGTCTCGTGTTTTATATTGTATTAATGCTGCCACATACAGTATGTTTGCACATTGCTCTTTTTAAAAAATAAAAAAAGAATAAAATAAATAAGTATGAAAAGGCCTTGAACAAGGTCTACCAGAATGGTGCCACCAAACGGTTCAAACTGTGTTGTGTATACAGTATACACTTACTCAACCAGAATGTCTCTTAAAAGAAATCTGCCAAAAGCTACCTTAAATGAAACCAAATCTATCTTCTCTTTTGTGACACAATGAATCTGTAAATATGTCCAGGGTGTAAAAGCACTGAATAGGATTTTAAACCCGCATCACAACAGGTCTAAAAGGGTGATGCCATACCAGATTGCCACTTGATTGAACAGGATATATATATTTTTTGCTCTCCTTTTATTGGGATAATGTAACAATCCTCCCTTTGTTTAAATTCCAAGACGGTGACGATTTTTATGCTGCATGTATTTGACTAAGAAAATAAAACATTTTTACTAGAGATGTGTGTCTTTGCTGTCTGGCTGAAAGGGGTTCTTGGAAATTGAAGCTGTTACTGGTACCAAAGGTTCTGACACTTGTCTAAAGGGTACCTTTTAATTGTTCGACGTTATTGGACAATGGGTTTAGAAATGAGCCATTCAAAGTAGTTTTTAAAAAGGAGGTTTTCTTATGGAGCCTATCAAGACAACTGATCTGGCATTGAAAGCATCATAACTCTCAACCTTGCTTGGCCTTGTGTGTCAAAGAAAGAATGCCCTATCGGTGATCTCAATAAACAGTTTATACATTTTTGTACAATGATTTGTACAATACAATGTTGTCATCCTACGTTTAGTGTAATGCCGATTGGACTTACATGGTAGTATCTATTCTTTGTCCAAAAGACCCCTGACATAACCATGTGGGGGGCTGCGTATTGACTCAGTCTGAGCAAAGATATCAAACTGCACACAGAGCTATGTGCCCTATCTACAGATCCCCATGCACCTGCTTTACTTTCATGGTGGCCCACTCTGGGTGTCTCACCCTTGTAGCGTAGTTGTTCGCAGTTAGCAACTTGGGTAGTTGCCAACGGGAAATTGCGTTGCAACCAACAAAGTAGCTATCATAGTTAACAACTACGCTTTCGAGAAA
Organism: Engraulis encrasicolus; assembly: GCF_034702125.1. Classification (NCBI taxonomy): domain Eukaryota; kingdom Metazoa; phylum Chordata; class Actinopteri; order Clupeiformes; family Engraulidae; genus Engraulis; species Engraulis encrasicolus. The sequence goes on along the minus strand of NC_085880.1, from coordinate 18,865,450 downwards.
TGCACCCAGAACAGAACCGACCATCAGAAAGACGCACTGACTCTCATCTTAACCTGATTGCCTGTTGCACCCTGAAGATCCTCATCTGTGTGGATTAGGTGAGTATTTATCAGATAATATTAGGTTGGTATTGGATGTTGGCTTTCTCAGAATAGTTTTGTGTTTTTGTGGCACACTACAGAGTACAGAATGTTTTCCAAGATGGCACGGAATAAACTGGTATGACAACTAAATGTGAAGACTACCATTGATGAGTAGAGTTCATGTTCAAAGCATGTTTGCGCTCTCAGCAGTGCTCTTCTACTTAAAAAGTTAACACAAAGCTGATCTCCCTCAAAACGTGATTATAAGCACTTATTTACAGTAATACTACTGCCAATAATAATAATAATAACAATAATAATAATAACAATAATAATAACAATTCCTATAACCATATAAACATTACAAAAGACACAGGATGTTTGGAATTAAAATATTTATTATCAAAATATATACATTAAAATGTCTACATAGTCAATAAAAAAGTACAAACATTTCTGACATTTAAATAATCCGTCAACAATCGTAGCCTGTAAGGTGCTGACAGTGTATCAGGACCTTGGCATCACTAGTGCGTCCTCCCTCTGTAGAATTACACCTACCAACCACATTTTACGCACCATCAATTTAACAACGTGAACTGTGTCGTGTCAAATAACAGAGAGCGCTGATTAATATGAACACATGGGGAAAGCATGGGATCCTGCCATGCCAAAAAACGTGCTGCGACCTTCGAAATTACGCACGACGCTGCTACCAAAGTCCTCATCCAGCATACAGGCAGACTGTCCCTCTGCGTCTTGCCAGTGCGGCGACAGCAAAGGAGAAGTCCAACTTGAACACGACGATGATGTGTAGCTGTTGTTCCCGTGCGAATAATAGTCTGGAGAGAACGCATGACTTTGGTACTCCTGGGTGGCCAAGGAATTGTCCGTATTACAACCCATACGGAGCGCCTCTGTCAATGCCCATATGTAATTGTGTGCGTACCTTAGTGTCTCTATTTTGGTCAGTTTGGCATCATTGGGCAGGGTTGGCAGGACATCTCGGAGCGCATCCAGGGCGGAGTTGAGATTGTGCATGCGGTGCCGCTCTCTGTCGTTCGCCTTCATTCGTCGACAGACCCGACGTTTTTTCCAGTAGTGTTCACCTTTGGATTTGAACTTGCCTGTGTTTTTATTATTCCCATCAACGACGCACGCCAATTTGTCACTGGAGAGGTCTGGATCTCCGATCCTCGCCGTGCGCCTTGACGCAAAGCTGAGTTGTTGACTTTTGCGCTCGCCGCGTCCAGGAGGTGGTGCCTTCCCATTGACCTCAGCAGAGTCACATGCCAGTTTGGGGGACATCCTGTGAGGGGTATTCAAACAGTATTAATTATACAGAGCCCAGGAGGCGTAGAATCAGTGGGGCTACTTCACTTATGCTTAAAAAATGCTTAAAGTAAAATATGCTTAAAGCAAAATATTTGAATATTCAGTTTTGTACACAGATGCATACCTGCCCAATTCGTGTTCCCTCGTGTTAGCAGTAATCGTGGTAATCCTCAATGCAATATCTGTATTTTGTTTTCTGCAGAAGCTGGCCGTTGCTCCTTTCCCAGTTTCCAGTGGCAATTACGCATCGGTGCTCGCCTTGGTCATTTATATGTCCTTAGCCTTATCAGTGAATGCGGAGCGTGCCTGAGAGCAAACAGGGCTGGGAAGTGGCCAATAGTCTTCTAGAGGGGCATTCGAGAGGTCTCTTCCTAGCCATCACTTGAGTTTACAATCCCCACGTTCAACAAAAGGCAACACTGTCGCGAAGAGGGCCATGTGGAAATTGGTAAACAAATGCATTTACGCAAACATTTGTACTAGGCAGTGCGCACCTTGCATGTCAAACACTTCGTCTTCAATTACTTTTTCTAATGAATTTTGATTAGTCTTGAACACTGACCTGAATATTTAACATTTAGGCTACTGCCATCGTCATCCTGCAGTTGAGCATTTAAATAAACATTCTGCGTAAACCCCTATTTGGAGCCCAGAGCGCACGTGCGTGAAACTGCTGGTCCCTTCACTCACCACATATCCAAAATGAGTTGTACGTTTAAAACTTTGAAGAGTTACATAGGCCTATGTCTCTTTTATCATTTTGGCAACATTTGTACTCGCATTTAAAACGTATCCATAACTTACTACAGCAATGGTCCGAAGACACAATTGCATCGCGTTTTGGACATTCCAGAAAACGCATCAGGTGGAATTGAAGATGAGCCAGAGACTGCGCGATTTACCATTTGAAAATTGAAATGTCAATATCCTCCCATTCGAACGAGGCACAGCTAAACCGTTCTTACCAAGGCTTCAGACACATACAATGTGTACCTTTCATAATAAATATAGCTAATTTATAGGCCTACGTGGATTTAAGACGCAGTCTTTTTTCCAACTGCAGAATGTTTATATTTTACGCAATTAAGTTTTTCCTAGGTGAACTCTAAAAAAACGAAACACGGTTATTCAAAATGGAGCCAGAGCACAGTTCTTTCTTTTACCAAAGTTTCCAATGTTTACAGACACAATTACAGGCTTAAACAATCGTATATTTTTCGTGCGTCCTGGTGGCACTTGTTAAAACCATATTTGGAGAAGTGGTGTTTATGTTGCTGTATTTTAACAAAAGATAGGCAGGGTCTTACGACACAAAAGGGGCACAATTGTTTGTTTTCCCCTTGTATCTTGATCTTTCACGTTTATGGGGCAAACTTAGTTTAACATTAGATGTTTGCCATTGTCTGCGTTCTAACCACACTGCTACCTAGACATTCTAACTAAATATGTGTTTTGGGGACATCTGATAACCATATGCTTTCAATAAAAAGGACAAATATGCCTATGAGATAGGGGATGTTGTCGTGCTGTTATAAAAGGCTCGAAATAATCCAAAGCAAACCACATTGTACCGCTTTACAAATAACCAGTGATGCCAAAACCATATTCGCCTATCGCGGACAGGTGCGAGTTCCAAACTCTCAGTTTTGTCTCTTGATTTTTTTATCAGTGTCTTGTAATATCCTGCTTGTTATGCAAAGCATAGGCAAACATTTGCCAGCAGTTGCTGTGGAAATGGTAGATATCGTCTGTGGTGCTCCGAAGTGATTTAACAATATTTAACAATAAACCACGCTTACTGGAGAGCAGGTGATAGGTGCCCAAAGCTCCAATGATTAATACTTCCGTTACTACTTCGCTTTACAGTCTGTTGTAATTATTTATTAAACGAAATCTATTTATTATTATTTTAGCAAACAGAAGTACCAGGTGGGGCTTTATTTTCACCCACAGTCTTTGTTTGAAGGACATCTGAAGAGGGCAATCAAATACCCAAAACTCGCTGACCAGCTTGTTGCCATCCATTTGTTCGCAACTCACAAGAAAGCCATTGAATTCTTCCCCCTTGTTCAGCCACGGCAAAGGAACTGCATACAAAGACGAAAAGGGAAACTTCGCTCAGAAAAGAAAAAAACAACTTCAGAGCATTTAATTACAACCCGTGTACCATATGTACACCTCCTCTAGAAGGTCCAACAAAGCTGCGGCTTTTATTTAGTGCAGGCGTGCGTCTTTGGAGATGTGCGCATTTGGAGAGGTGCGCGCATAGTTACCAGAGTGACCCCCAAGTACACTTTACACAAATGTAATGCAGTTTTAATGTGCTGTAGAGCTTTCCTTTTGAAACTTCGCGCATTGTGCCTCTGTCCATATGCTTTTGATGACCAAATAAACCAATTACACGTGAATAGAAGGTGGCCTGTCTGTGAAACGTCTGTTTTCTTTGTGCTTCTGGGGTCAACCGAGTGAACCCTCTTAGTTAAGCATGTTAAAGGAAAGAAGTGCAGGTAAAGTGTTCAGAATTCATCTTGAATGGATGTACGCCTTCTAAAAAGTACCTCGTGGACACGCTTTGTGAAGGGCATTTGTAAAAGTTTAAATTTAATCTGGTGAGTGAAGACAAAAAGAGAGAACCATACCATGTACGACGAGGGCAACATCTCACAAGGGGCAAACTAGGATAATATCAACGATGAACCTGAGTGGCTACACCCATTAGCCTATAGTCTTGTCAGTACACTACTGTTATGATATATTGATTATTCATCATTCAATATAGTAAATTTCGAATTCACTATCAGGTTTTTCTGCCCCCTTAGAATGGGCCGTGCGCAATTCTCGAAATAAATAATTTAATCAATAGATTGGCTAAACGTGAGGAGGCTAATTTACACTTTGTATTTACTTGGTATAAGATAAAGGTCTACCGATGTGGTCAACGGCATCTAAACTTTTTTCAAAATAAAATACAATAAAAAAAAATCGATTTGAATGAAATCGAAGAGCCACCATCAATTGCATCACCTATGCATAGCCTAATCAAATTTCAGATTTTTATCAAATGAAAGGGACTGTTTTAGACTTACTATTGTTGTATTGGTCCTTTCTCTTCCATATGATCGACCTCTGCCTAACAACCAAGTTAATTTCATCCCACATTGATTATAAAAACAGTGGCATATTGATTGGAACCATTTATGAATGACAATTAAAATAGCTCCACGTTTTTTTAAGTTGGTAATTTGTAAATTTCATTGGAAATAATTATTTTTAAACCTGGGCGAGGGCTGGTCTTATTTCTACGGTTAGATATCACGTTAGCACTTTTGTATTTAACAATTCAGAACAAAAAAATAACATTTAATACAGGAGTTAGGTAACCCATACGTACCCGTGAAGTAGTTTATCCCTGAGACATGCCTGTTAGCTCTCTTGCTCTATCTTGTGGCCATTCACGATAATTACATGCTGATCATAGGACTGTGGTCAGTGGGAAATGCAGTCTTGCAGTGTATTGCCAAATTAGTTGACAAAGCTGAAAGCTCAAGTTTATATAACGTATCTTCTTCACTTTAGCAAATATATTTGGATAATGTCTTGCCTCATCAAAGCACACCATCATTCTTGTGGCAGGCCTGATTGTGATTGGGCAGTCATGGGTAAGCAGTTAGGGCGTCAGACTTGCATCTTAAAAGTTGCCGGTTGGACTCCTGACCCGTCAGGTTGGTGGGGGGGAGTAAATAACCAGTGCTCTCCTCCATCCTCCTCATTGACGGAGGTACCCTGAGCATCGTACCTGCCCTCCGCACTGCTCCCTTAGGGCGCCATTGGGGGCTGCCCCCTTGAACGGGTGAGGCATAAATGCAATTTTGTTGTGCACAGTGTGCAGTGAACACTTGTGTGCTGTGTCACAATGACAATGGGAGTTGGAGTTTCCCAGTTGGGCTTTCACTTCGCTTTCAAGTATCTTCACTTTAGCAAATATATTTGGATATCATGTCTTGCCTCATCAAAGCACACCATCATTCTTGTGTCTGGCCTGATTGTGTAAGTTATGAATAGAAATAGCTGTGTGCAATTTGCAATATTATTAGTATTGCAAAGTATTACAGAGACAGTGTCTGCCTATTGCATGATGTAGGCCTCAACTACAGTATATTATGCCTAGGCTATCATATTGCGGGATTATAGTTTGTTGTTGTTTGTTTGTTTGTGTGTGTGTTTGTTTGTTTTGTTTGTTTGGCTGATGGTTGGGTCTACAGTATGAGTTAGGGAAGCGGAATACGACATGGAGTTTGTTTTTAGCATTTAAGTTTAGCATTTAAAACAACAACAACAACAACAACAACAACAACAATAACAACAACAATGTTTGCTGTGTAGAGTGGCTGGTGATGCCACACACCAACATACTTTTGCAATACTGATATTTACAACGTGAAGATTATAAATTAAAATGATTCATATTTGGATACATGTCCCATTGCCTTCATATGACCACACAGGCCTTTCATCTAGGCTACAGTAGGTTACTTTTAAAGCCTATCGAATTGTATGCTCTATTCGTAGGCCTATGTATGGTATTAGGCCTATATGTTATTATATAATGTGCTATTATATTACATCATTTATATTATATTATATTACAGCATTTCTATTGTTTTTTGTATTCATTTTCTCTCAAGCGCATTGAATGACATCTGTGTATGATAGGGGGCACTGTATTGCTTTTGCTTGAATGTTGTATGAGTGTTGAATTGTGAATGTATTTCTGCTGTATCATGGTTCATATTTAAACATTATCTCATATTGCTATGACACCTAGAGACACATAAGGAAATATGGGAACAGGATTGACGACATGGGGGCAAAGGGGGCAGTTGTCCCGGGCCCAGGGAGAGAGGGGGGCCAGAATTGGGTCCTTATTACATTGTATGTATTGGGCTGGGGGGGGGGGGGCTTTCAGACGACTTTGTCAGCGCCGCGGCCCTGTGGGAACACGCGTATTGAAGATGGGAAGTTATAGGCTATGGGTCTAGACTCTTATGTACCAAAGAGGACGTGTAGAGCCCCATGTGACTCACTTTGTAAATGTCATGTTCTTTGTATGGGCTGGTCCATGTATGGTAGGCCTTCATTTTCATTCACTGTTAACTACAAATGCCAAAAGCATGTTTAAAGCTATTCCGAAAAACGCCATGATGTGGGAAATCGCTTTGGCAATAGCCAATGTCATGGGTGATGAGTGACTGCGCAGTTCATCTGCGGAAAGGCATGCTTTCCTCCTGACTCCAATGCATCATTGGGGCGAAGGGAAATCCACATGATGTAGGAACACGGGCATGCGCAAAGCTCACGCTGGCTTACGCTCGAGTATCCTGATAGGTTGCCTTTTACTTTTCAGTCACTTCCTGATACAAGATTGTGTATGATTGTACCATGACAATAAGACCCCAGACACCAAGCAGGTCGATCAACGCAGCAATAAGGACCAACTTTTCGTACTGAATCCGACAAAAGCGACTTCAACGCATCTGTTTGCGGATTGCCCTCGGTGAAGAAGATGGACTACTGGGTGAGTGATTCAAATGTCAACTCAAGTCTTCTCTTTTTAAACAACAGGCTTCAAAGACCAACCTGGTCATCGATAATTTATCAGGCGATGGACGCCAGGGAATTGGGTCAGTGATTAAAACCTATTCGTGCAGTTGAGGATGTAGCTGAAGGCACGGTTGAGGTTGAGGACGATACGCAAGAGGTAGCTTTGTTTACCCGAACTTATTCAAAACTCACGATGTCCAACTTAAAAAAATAACGCCAACATGAGTTTCGATCCTGATAGTCGGACAGTAGCCTACAGGGTAGATATTAAACATTTACCCAGTTATAAAGGGGAAACTTTCAGAGAACAAACACCAGGTACTTTTGTGTGAATACGCACGGGGTAGCCTATGCGCTCAGATAATTTCGTGACAGATGAACTAGATATAGAACTGTGAACTAAGTCAATGCTGCTGCTTGCCTTGCTTTGTGTTGCCTTTTCATTGTGTGCGGCATCACATCTCTATCAATAGACTTCCTCAGTTGCAAGTCTCAGGGGAAGTAGCTCTGCGCTATAGCCTAGCTGTAGCCCTCGCTGTTGACTGACTTCACTGCCTTGGAGCTTGGCGTTACGCCACACGAAGCCCAGTTGCTCCGTTTTGCTCTTCGCGGAGGTAACCATAATATTTGGGCACCCCTAAACTACACTGTTCAGCCACGGTAGAGGTAGCTCTTACCAGCATTCAGCCAACAGCGTCTTCAATATGCCAGCTGCTCTTCGTGTTGGACAGCTGATATGGACACACCAGTTTGCATCATTAAGTAGCTAAGTGAATTTGCGATGCAGTAATAAATGCAAACCTATTCAACCACCCACGCAAATCAGTCCTCTGACTAAGGTGGGAAGTTAACTGAGGAATCGCTTTTGTTGTCCCCCTCAACACACCCCGAGCAGCAGTTTCTATGCTCACATGCACCTTGGGAAATATGACCTCCCAGGGGACAACAAAGGTCCCCTCGCGCACAACCCTTTGGAAAAAGGCAGAGGCGCTTGCGCCTACTCCACAATGGGGAACAAGAAGAAAGCAAGTGTTTACTGCCGGCATCTCGTGTGACATGAGACTTGACCCCTTTTTATTCTTCTACCATTTCCTCCCTTTTTTCTTTTCATGGCCATACTCTTACCCTCTCTATGCCTCATTCTGAATGCTATGATGTAATTGTCATCACCAAGGCACTGAGTAATTGTTTTCTGAAAGGTAAACAAATCAAACTGTGTGTTGACCAAACTGTGAGGACCTTCTGAAGGTTGCTGCCTTGTTCCAACACGCCTTCCAGTCCCTGCCTTTTGCCCCATGTGTAGATAATATGATTTAATCTCATCGGTTTATGGGCGAGGTGAAGACCTGCCAGAGGTGATTCCATAACGGATAGATGTGTTGCAGGACTTTTATGCAATGCAGTCAGTTTCCCAACGTCTGCAGCATTTTAGGAGCTGTCGTGTACAGATGAAGAACACAAAAACATGCCGTTGTCCAGGCCCTGGTCCCATTTTCCTTCACTTTATTTGAAGTCGCCTTTCAAAACGAGACACCTCGCGGGGAAGATGGAGTGGAAGCAATTTGTGGTTTCAAACTTTCCCTACAAATTGGGACAACACTTAACAGTTAAACACGCTACTACTACTATTCACATGGTCTGCATGTAGTGTGCCCAAGCTCGCTCATCCACTTGGCTGACCCTGCCAAACCTGTTGGAGATCTTGTCGGAGTCGACTTCAGCAGCTGCGGTTGGGGGATGGTTTTACACTCTCGTCCTCCACACACAGACAGACAGTAGTAGTAACATCCAGTCAGTCAGAGCCACTCGCCTGACACAGACTCTAGAGTTGCATCCAGTCTGTCAGACCCGCTCCACTCGCCTGGGAGACTGAGCCTGCCAAGACTGTAGTAGACGACACAAGGATTACGCATGGGCTGGCCCTCAATCTGTCAATGGAGGGAGATATTTATTACTCAACACGCAACCCTCAAGGGAAAGTTTCAATGGCTTAACGCAGGCAGGCAGGCAGGCAGGCAAGCAGAACATGTTTGTGGAGAAGAGGACAAACATCAGTGCTGTATAATAACTAGGGCCCTAAATGAACTTTTTCCATCGCCAGAACAAAATGGCTAGTAGATGTTCTACTTAGTGATGTAGTCGAGACCGCTTAGTCCGAGACCAAGACATTACCAAGACCGTAGGGTATTAAGACCAAGACCAAGACAGACCTGTCGAGACCAAGACCAAGACAGGGCGAAACCAAGTCAAGACTATCCCTAGAGTGCTAGAGATTGTGAACTAGTGTGAACTAAAGAACAAAAGTACCATAATACCAAAATAAACATGCTTTAATATGAACTACACAAAATACACCACAGGGCAGTTTTTACATTGTGTCATGATAAGGTTTTGTGGTGAGCATGGGTGGCTTAATTTGTGCACAAATCCCTTCAAGACCGCTATGTCCGAGACCAAGACAAGACCAAGACCTACGCAGGTCAAGACCGGTCTCGAGCGCTACAACACTAGTTATACTTACGGTACTAGCCAAACACACACTCACTAATGGGTCAAAGTGGCTAGTAAGTTGGTCTTGTCCACCAGCCGGTTGGTTGGTGTTCATTTAGAGCCCTGATAATAACACTGTTGCTTTTAAGGTCACCATAGGTTAGTTCTTCTTATATGAGTTATTCAAGACTTGAGTCACGTCCCCTCATGGCCATGGTTACTTAAGGTGGGGTTATGTGACATATGCGTCGTCGTTATGCATGCCAATGGCCGCTTTCTGAAGGTATGGATGAAGGTGACCTTTCAACATGCCTTCAATTGTACCATTACTAGCACAATCTTTACCGTTATCAATCCGCTGTGTCTCGCGCCATAAAACACAGGACTATTGACTGATAGATAAGCAATGGATTATGTGACATTGGACTAAGCCTGTTTGTTATAAGCAATTCTTTAATGTTCTTTAGACACAACTCAAAGGTGTGTTCAGTCGTAGTTTCCTATGTATGCCAACCAATAAGGTGTGAGTCCATCTTTAGATAATGGCAGCAGCTGTTCTCTTATAGGTTATCAATGTGTTGATAAGCCGGAAGGAGGGGCGAGGTGGAAGACGGTCCTTTCACTATTATTTCAACTGTCCAGATTGTCAGTCAGCGACTGTTGAAGGTGTAGAGGTACAGCGCTAGGTTTGATCCGCTGTAGGCGTCATACCTATTTGTTGTATGCAGGAGAACCACTCGCATCTTCCAGAATGAGTGAGGCAACCAATGTAAGTAGCAATCTAGCAATAACAACAGCATTTGTAAAGCACATTATCTTGCATAATTGTCAATCAGTTTGTAAGTCACTTCAACTGGGATTGTTAGGGATCGTGAGAAGGAAAACTCTGTTTTTCACTTACGGCAATGGAAGCTGTGATATGTTTAGGACAGGCATTGTAGTTGGGATACTCTTTATAATTGTACTGTCCCTGCAACCGTAATTATTTACTAACCTGTGTATCTGACAGTGTGTCGGATTTCATGCTTGTACTGTACCTTAATAGAAGTATGTGATGTTACATGTTAATGCGTGTAGATGCACTAAGGAAGAGACTGAGTATGATTAATTAATTACGTATTGTGTTGTGTGTCCTCTATTGATTCCTCAGGGTGCCGTGGAGGTGTACAAGGAGATGGTGCTGCTGTACGTGGAGGAAGGTCGTCGGCTGGTGAACTCGCAGTGTGCCAACCTGGAGCCCTGGCAGATCATCGCAGCCACCATACTCGCCACTCTCGGAGCAGTATGGGTCAAAGGGCTCATTTTTCAACCAGAGAGTAAGTCTAATCATGATGGCACTGTGCTGTATGATGATCTTGCACAATACACAAAACAACATGTCCTTTGAAGCCTTTTTTTTTGCTGAGCATGGGATCGCCAGTCATCCGTCCATCAGCTGAAGCAACTCGATTGCATCATAACTTTGCTATGACATTTCCGGCAGTCTTAAGTAACAAATGAAGACATGGTCATTACCGTTTTGGTAACAACAAGTTTATAGTAGAGCCTCCGCATGAAGAGAATGAAGTACTGCTTTTTATTCTGACAGTCCCTTAGGCTTCTAACAAGATCTCTAAATGAACGTTTTTCACCACCAGCCAAAATAGCTAGTAGATAGTGATTGTACTAGCCAAACACATTCTGACTAATCGGTCAAAGTGACTAGCAACTTGGTCATTTTCACCAGCCAAATTGAAATGTTACCAGCATTTGGCCGATTGACTGGTGTTAATTTAGAGCCCTGTGTTCTGCCCAAGCTGTAGCTAAAAATCATTATGGGGGTGAAAGGTCATTTAAAAGGGATGTACACTGCCTGGCACCGGTTGAGGAACTAATATATCTATCTGCTTCTGTAGTCGAAGCATCTCACGCAACCCCATTCTTAATCCTTCACTTGCTCGCCATGGGGAAGTGCGTGGGTATTCGAACTGAATACGCTTGGTCCTGTCAGAGCCCGCTGCTGGTGTTTTATATTACTTAGTAAGACCGTGACTCAAGCCCTATGGGGCAATGACTACAGTGCAGCTGTGATGAAGGTTAAATTAGCTGGCATCCCAGTGGGAAGGAAAGCCAGAAGGGCTTCACACACTGATTTGACTCAACCAGAGTAGAGTAGAGAAGAGTGAGTAGAGTACTTCAAATAATCGGGAATAGGGAAATGTCTGATAGCTTACATAAATACACATATATAAAACATACACAAATACCTAATACATATTATTGTACCAAGCACCCACTTGAGTAAAGCAATCAGCCTTACATCAGTTCACTCTCTCTCTCTCTCTCTCTCTCTCTCTCTCTCTCTCTCTCTCTCTGATTCTTCTGTCTGTCCCTCTCTCTCTCTCTCTCTCTCTCTCTCTCTCTCTCTCGCACACACACAAACACACAAGGTAGGTCCTGGTAGGTTAGCGTGACTTAAGTCTCCTGAGTCAGGAGTAAGTGCTTAATGAGCAGACGTTTCATCCATGAGGCTATTTTTCAACGCTGTCCATGTGGTTAACAGTGTGGTGAGAAAAGTTGCATGAGTTGGGATCTGGCCTGAAGTCACTTCCCTAAAGGTCCTTTGTTGGCAGAGAACACATGATGTCAGATGTCGTTTGAAATACCATTTGATGATCTGCTTAGGAAAGTATTGTTTTTAAGAATGTACCCTTCTCCATATTTGGAACAGGTCTTGCAAGACGTGCCTCAATGTTTTGCTAGCATGACACACATAGCTCTAACTGTTTGTTGGACTGACGCTAATGTCAACATGTTTAAGCACGCAGGACGTGAGCATCAGGCTAATGAAGGCTTTTGTAAGTAAACATCAGGGAACTGGAACAAAACAGACTGTGTTTGCCAGTAGAAGAACGTAAAGTCCAGCGAATAGTGAACTAGAACATGCCATTAAAGAGGCACAAAGACCGGTCTAGATGCGTTTCTGGTCACTTGAAAATGTCTACTTCCCCCTTCGTGACTGACTAATGTGTTCAAAGAGTCTTTTTTAAAAAGGGCATCATATGGTGAAAAAAATGTTCACCACAAAAGTCTGCACTTTGATCTTGTGATCCCACAGGCCTGATGTCACGAATCAAGAAGCGCTTCTTTCGCCTCGTCAGAAAAATACCCTTTGTTGGAAACACAGTGAGTATCACACATGCACCACAGCACACAGCAGTGTTCTGTGGAGTTACAGAAGAGTTGGGCAGTCACGAGCAGGCAGACGAGTCTGGACCTTTGGCCCAGTTTTCGTCATTTGCTGCGATGTGATAAAGACTCAGGTTTACTCAAGGTCACTGATACTTGCTAGAGTCTGGATTGAACTAGCTAGCCATGTCTCTCAGTTGTGTGTGAAGTGTGTTTTCTCAACACTTAACTTTACTTTTTGACAATTGGCTACTAATAACATCACTGTTGTATGAACACACCGTCATGTAGGATCTGGTGGGATAATCTAAATCCACTGCAGGTAGTTGGGCGTAATTTTAGGGGGGGATGGTTGGGACATGTCCATACCACTCTTCAGATAAACCTAGCTTGTCCCCACCACTCTTTCAGAAAAACAACGCAAAAACAGCATATCTGGACAATTTGCCATTGAAATGTCCCCACCACTTTTTGAGCCAAACCTACACCTTTGCCAGGAACACACTACGTATGTGTTGGCTGAATACCTAGTACTATGTGAACACTTTCATATGCCTGGCAGCAAGGCAACATTTCTTCCAGTATTGGACTTAGTATGATTATTGGTGCGGTTGCTTATACCAAAGGAGTGAACAGAGGTTGTCTGTTTCCACCTGATGGCCTTGACTTTGAGCGGAAGTATTGCCTCACAGCTTGCAATGTAATTTCCACAATAACAATACGTGCGAGAGGCTGAAAACAGTGTGTGCTTGTTGATTGACACGTCTCGTGTCGACTAAGTTCAGTTATCATGTGGCCCTGACATACTAGATAGTGATCACTGCTCCCCAACATGTGACGCTAGCTATTTCAGAAATGCTGACTGTGACATTCCTGCCCTGTTGTTGTACCTTACAGATCCAAACCCAGCTCAACAAGGCCTTGGACGACATGTCGGAGAGCCTGTGCTCACTGAAGGATGGCATGACCTACACCAAAAGCCTGCCGAAACAGGGGCTGACCCACGAGCAGGTCTTGCAGCGCATCCGAGAGTACCAGTCCCTCAGTGAGTACAGGGATGTGGGTGGGGAAGACAGGGTTGCCAGATGTGACTGTTGGTTTCCAACCCAAAAAATGCCCAAAGCCCACCTGGAAGCACTAAATATCGCCCAATTTGAAGTAAATTCTTTTGATTTCTATGGCCACAAATTTGCCCAAATACCCTTTTTACCCATTTTTACCCGCAGGCGGCCATCTAAACAGGCCAATTGGGCAGGAAATCACCTAATCTGGCAACACTAGGGGAGGACAAATGTCGGCTGGCCTATTAGCATGATTTTTCAAAGTGCCATTGAACAGCACAAGAAACTTGTTTGCATGCTTTTTGGAGAGTTTTCCTTACTTCAAAAGTACTACATGAAGTTTTCCTTATTTCAAGAAGTGTTATAAAGCGATATTGCTATACAGTGATCGCAGTAATTGTAGGTCTACACAATGCTAATATAGATGTTATATCAAAGATTTTCTTAGTTCTAACTAACCCAATAGACCTTCTCTGTTTTTTTTTTTTTTTACCTTTATTTAACCAGGGAAATAAAATCACATTGAGAATAAAATTCTCTTTTACAAGTGAGCCCTGGCCAAGGCGGCAGCACACATTACATTTACATTTACAGACAGGACACAGACAAAACGGAACATATTAATATGGATGAAGAGATAAAATTACACAATAAAAAACATAAAATAATAAACATAAAGCAAGATTAAAAGGAGATTACAAGATTAAAAGCAAGTGCAGACAGATTTAAAAGTGTCATTAAGATAGGCTTTAAACTCAGCTACAGACATAAAAAACGGAAAGCTTAAGAGATTTCTGAAGCTCATTCCAGTGAGTTGGATGAATAACAATGAATAACAATGAATAAAAGCAGTTTTACCAAATTCTGTTTTTACTATGGGGACATTTAAAACAATGTAGCTACTTGATCGTAGGTTATATCCTTGATTGCTAAAAGATAAAAGGCTCTGTATATACAAGGGGAGCTGGCCAACTATGGCCTTGTACAAATAAAAGCCAGTGTTTATATGTTATACAACCACTGTAAATACTGTAAAGATCTCACAGAACTCCTGTATGGCCATTTTGTTTTGGGGAGTTTGGTCTCAAAATGCTGTTGTGGTGTTTACTCTCTCTCACTCCTGCTTTCTTTTGAAGGAATGGTCAAGTCAAGAGTGTGATAAAGATTATGCTGACGTGTTGTTGCTGCTGTTGTTGTTGTTGCTGCAGCTGCACTTGTCATGGCCAGAGGCCCATTAATGAGTTAGCCTGTGAGGGCATGTAGTAACAGTGCTGGATTGTTAACTCTTTGAGGTGATTTTAAAGCTGTCTGGAGCACCATATTGGACTATGTAGGAGTTAGCTGAGAGTGAAGATTGTGCACATCCCAAGACAAGGTGCAAGGCAAAGTTTGACTAAGTTTGGAGTGAGGAGACAGCACACTTAAAATCCTTTTTTCTTTGATTTTTTTTATTCCATGGCAGGATAACCTCTCAACCATTTTTTAGCATTAAATTCCTCTGATGAAGATGATGAAACGTTATCTTGCCCTTGGAATAAAAAAAAAATCAAAGAAAGAGTGTGCCGTCTCCTCACTCCAAACTATACATGAGTAAAATAACCAATTATTTAAGGAATGTCTACACAAAAAACATGACTACATTTAGTCAATGCATTCATCCACTGGATCAATACATTGAACAGATTTTTTTGGTACATTTTTTTCCACATTTAAACAGTTTTACGTGTTTTGCGTGTTCGTAAATATCCATCAAAGGTAATTTAAGTCGAGATATTAGATGGGTTTTTATCATCACATATTTGCTGATGTTTTATCTGTCCAGATGAGGTGGACTGGGAGAATGGCAAGGTGTCCGGAGCCGTGTACTGGGGAGATGACACGCTAACCAAGCTGCTGGTGAAGGTATGTTGAAATAAAACTGCTCTCGCTGAAAACATTTGAATAATTATCAAGGTTTCACTAGATTGTAGTTAATTGATTTTGCTTTTTGTTTTACAAAGCCTTGAGCTCAAAACCTTTCATTGCTGTCATTGAAATAACAATATCAAACAGCACGCTGCTGGTGAAGGTATGTCGAAATGAAAAGAAAGCAGAGAATGCACGCACATCAGTGACACAGGTGCTGGACAAAACAAAATAACTGAAGTAAAGGATAAAATACTGCATCACTGTTAATGCTCTCAGTTGTTTAATGGCACAACGTTTCGGACCTTAGTCCTTCTTGGTTGCACTTGAAGAACGACTAAGGTCTGAAACGTTGTGCCATTAAACAACTGGGGAGCATTAACAGTGTTGCAGACATAAATCATTTACTTCATGTCAAAATGAAAACTCTGCTCTCGCTGGTTTTTAAAAAATAATTAGCAAGGTTTCTCTAGATTGTAGTTTACCGATTTTCGTTTTTGTTTACAAAGCTTTGGGGATTTTTTTGAGCTCAAAACATTGTCATTGAAATAACAATATCAAACGACAGTAAAATATCTTGTCCTTTGTATCTTGTTGTTTTTGTAGTTCACGTTTTAGTTTAAGTTGGATGGAGTGATAGAGCACATGTAGCCTATTTATCTACACATGTACACAAACCCAGCTGTGTGAAAACTCCCCCACTGACCCTCTGGGACTTTTTTGTTCAGCTGTTCCCATTTTAGGCGTGCGTGCAGCAGATATCCAGCCGCTAAACAGGGCCAGATTAAGGTGGCTGGGGCCCCGTAGGCTACAGTTTGCTTTAGGCCCCCACAGAAGGCATATTTTGCGACAATATTGCATAAACAGTGTCATAATTCCAAGATAGGAGTTTAGGATGGCATATCTGCCAACTGTGGAGAGGACTTTTTCAACACTGCATCTTGTGAAAATTATGCAGTTTTTAATTTACCCCCCTTTTGGCCAATTTGGGCCCCCTGGCAGGTGTAGGCCCCTAGGCTGCAGCCATATCTAACCTGAGCATTAATCCGGCCCTGCTGCTAAGCGTGTAATGTCAAAACCAGCTGTCTAACCCTTATCGGCCGTGATCTGGTCTAAGTGTTTTTATGTGTTGTTTTTTTGTAGGTATATGGGGACTTCGCCTGGAGTAACCCCCTTCACCCGGACATATTCCCCGGGGTGAGGAAGATGGAGGCCGAGGTTGTGCGCATGACCTGCGACCTCTTCCATGGAGGACCGGACTCCTGTGGCACAGTAAGGCCTTATTCTGCCCAGTTGTTTAGACTCTGTATCTCTCAGTCTCTCTCTCTGTCTCCCTATCTCTCTCTCTGTCTGCCTGTCTCTCAGTCTCTTTCTCTGTCTCCCTATCTCTCTCTCTGTCTGCCTGTCTCTCTGTCTCCCTATCTCTCTGGGTCCATTCGAAACAGGGAAGGCAGCTGTCTTTCCAGTGAGCTAACTGGACATCGAGTCATGAAGTGTGGATCGAAACGAAAAATTACTTTATTTCCTCCCTTGGCAGTTGACTGCATTTGTGGGCGCAACGGTGATATTTGAGGGCACCATCAGATGCTGACTACGCTGCCTTTGTACCCAAAATGCTGTGCGCCACCTCCCTCTCAACCAGAAATCTGAAAAACAAACATGGCTACTACCCAAACTACCACCTTATAATGTTCTTTATTCTGACACTTATGTACACAGATGTTGAGAATTGAAGCGGCAAATCAACATTGTAGTATCTAAATATGCCGTCGCTAGATGATAAATAAATAATAGCCTATTTTACGATTCCGTCGTCTGGCGGTCATTCACCGTTCAAATAGCATGCGGAAGTTAAGCGCTACCGTGATGAACGTAACTCCCGCCATGGAATCGCCGTAAGATCAAATGCACAGGGCAGCGCACTAGTTAGTGCCGTTCGAAACGACTGCGTCATCAGCTAACCTCACTGGTCAGATCAGAGACCTGTTCATGTGTGGGGGGGGGGGGTAATTGAGTCACTGCCTTCCGATCCGAACGTACCCTCTGTCTCCCTGTCTCCCTGTCTCTCTCTCTCTCACTCACTCACTCACTCACTCACTCACTCACTCACTCACTCACTCACTCACTCACTCACTCACTCACTCACTCACTCACTCACTCACTCACTCACTCACTCACTCACTCACTCACTCACTCACTCACTCACTCACTCACACACACACACACACACACACACACACACACTGCTTAGTTATTACATGAAATTCCTGTTGTTACATCCAATTTGTTCTCCTCTTTACACACAAAAACAGCACAATATAAGTTTTTAAGAATTTAGTAGTGTTTTATATACGGTATATGGATGTAGATATCCAGTGTGTTTACACCAAGTTATCTTTGCTGATGTAGACGTTTTTACATTGCTTTTCACTAGTAAATTCACCATTTATAAAATCTAGCTTAAAAACATTAATATGCTAAAGAATATGAATGTGTTTATTCCATAAATGTGATTATGTCATGTTTGTGACCCTGCAGGTGACGTCTGGGGGCACGGAGAGCATCCTGATGGCCTGTAAGGCCTACAGGGACATGGCTTACGAGCGCGGCGTCAAGCATCCCGAAATGTAAGCCACTCCCACTTAAATAATACTTACAATTATGACTGTGGTGTAATTATAGGTAGAAAATCGATGTGACCGACATAAACCTAAAATGTGCAAAAACAAAAAACACCTCTGCTTACCCAGGCTGCATCAGTTATGGTATTTTTGGTAACACTTTGTTTTAATGGGTCGCTATTACAGTGGATCTACCACATTAGGTACAGTGAAATAACCAGTGTAACAATATTTAATACCAGTGTAATACCAGTGTAATACCATGTACCAACCCTAACCCTTAACCCTACCTGTAGATGGAAGTTCAAAATTGGTACATGGCGTGACACTGCTATTACATGGTATTAAATGTTGTTACACTGGTTATTACACTGTACCTAATGTGGTAGATCCACTGTAATAGCGAACCATGAAAATAAAGTGTTACCTTACCATATTTACTATTATGGTAATATTTTAAATAATGTAATAAAAAAATGTTATGGTAATTTGGCTTGAAGCACGACAGAGAAAATAAGTTTAATTTCACTTGTACAACCCAGAACATGATTTCAAGTCAACATTGTTGATGGAGCGAGATGATGATGCTGATAGAACTGAGGTGTGTTTTATGAATCTGCCTTCATGATAGTTAATCATTGTTTGTTTTGTCCCACCCCTCTGTCTGCAGTCTTGCTCCTGTCAGCGTCCACGCTGCCTTTGACAAAGCTGCTCATTACTTTGGGATGAAACTGGTGCACATACCCCTAAACAATACCACCATGCAGGTGGATGTAAAGGTAAAGATGTGACGTTTATTTTATATAGAAATGAATTTATTAGAATATTTATGTTGCCTTAAATTGTGTAATGCGAGTTCAGATGTTTCTGTTGGCATCACCAAACACCAAACAATCTATTGTTTCGTCACCTTCACTAAGGGGGTCATGTTTTCACCAGAGTTTGTTTGTGTGTTTATTTGTTGGTTTGCAAAATAACCTGCCAATAAAAGTGCGCAATGCACCAATGCCAACAATGTCATCCTGAAAATTTGCCAGCACATACTAGGTATGCACACTGGCTCAAGCTGATGCAATGTTGGTGCTGTTCTGAGTTGGCTCAGTAGAGATTTAAAACTCATTTATTGGACTTCACCACCAGTTCATAACATACAATATTTCCCATGCACAATCTCCCCTTGGCATGAGAAGGGAGGAGCCGTCTCCTTGGCTCAGTACAGGTCTGCACTCTTCCAGTGTTCTTGTTATTTATTGCTTGTAAATATGAGATGGCATTGGTAGCATCAGGATACCAAAACGTTTTGGGGAAATACCCATGCTCCCACCGCTGTGGGAAGAGTTTGGAGCACAATCCCTTCCTCTAACGACATGACTGTGCACCAGTGCACAAAGCAAGGTCCATAAAGACATTGATGAGCGAGTATGGTATGGATGGACTTGACTGGTCTGCCCAGAGTCCTAACCTGAGCCCAATAAAACACCTTTGGGATGATTTAGAGCGGAGAATGAGAGCCAGGTCTGCTCAACAAATACAGTATCAGTGTGTGGCCTCATCAATGCTCTTTTGGAAGAATGGTAAAAAAAAATCCTATAAATGAACTCCTCGAACTTGTGGACGGCCTTCCCGATGAGTCGAGAACGTAATAGGTGCAAAAGGTCCGATATCATATTGAACCGTATGGGTTGGTAATGGGTGGCTGTTAAGTTCATATGTGAGTCGAGGCAGGTTAGCGAATACTTTTGCTAATGTAGTGTATAAACTTGCACACATGATGGGTAATTGGTCTGGGGTTTTCCTGTGTAATAATGTTCTGGTAATGCTCAGAGTTGTATTAATCCTGTTGCTATTGTTACTGCAGGCTATGAAGAGGGCTATCTCTAAGAACACAGCCATGCTAGTATGCTCCGCCCCGCAGTTCCCTCATGGAGTCATGGACCCCATCCAGGAGGTTGGGGAGGTGAGACACACGCACACAAACGCACACACACACACACACACACACACACACACACACACACACACACACACACACACACACACACACACACACACACACTGCCAGAGTTGCAGACAAGGATCACATTTAGTTATATCACACCACAGACACACACAAGCAAGCACTCACACGTTCAGCCAGTGTTTCAGACAAGTTTAATGTTTAGTCATCACAATCAATAATCTGCCTTCAAAAACGCAGTGTTGTCATGGCGCAGTTCCTATCTGCCTTCTTGAATCTCGAGTGCAATATTTTTTTTCGGAATGTCCCGAGCCGTATTTGTAGGAAGGAGGAACTGCATCGAAACTTAAACAGGGGGGAGGGTGGCATTACACAAAGCAGGGTTGGTGTCTTCCACAAAGAAGGGTTGGTGTCTTATTCCAAGAACCTGGCTAAGTAGTAACCCAGGTTAAATTACCCGTGAGGTAGTGGTGAACCATCCAGTAGAACAGCCTTGGAGTCCTCATGTTCTTCGCTAAATGACACCTGTGGACTATCTTTTAGCAGGTTTACCACTTCCTGTAGGTTAGCTTAGCGAGGTTTATCACTTAACCATGTTCTTGGAATAGTATCCTGGTCTGTGGTTTTGTTTTGAAACCCACAAGTCTGTTTCATTAACAGGTTTAAAACTCTTCTTGGGATAATGTTAGTTGTGTTGGTAACTTAATCGCCTTTTTGTAACATCATTTACCCACCTGCGGCCTGCCCCTGATCGTTTCAGCAGGGGGTTACAAGTGAAGTAAAGTGTTTGGTTTCTTCCACAGCTGGCTGAGCGGTATAACCTTCCCCTCCACGTGGATGCCTGTTTGGGAGGATTTCTCATCCCGTTCATGGACAAAGTTAATTTCCCTCTCGCACCGTTTGACTTCCGGGTCAAAGGAGTGACCAGCATCTCTGCAGATACGCACAAGGTAAAATGCACAAAAAGAAGGAGCCCAGAACAAAAGTGTGTGGACCAAAGAGACATTGCTACATTGTGTGTAGTGTATTCAGTTTTTTTATTTTGACATTGACATCCATTGGATTGACATCCATTGAAAGGCCTTGGTATTGGTTCAAGGAAGTTTTGAGGATGTCTAAGAAGTATTACGTTTGATATTTTGCTGAAACTGCTTTTCAACCTTGAAATATTGTTTTGGTCATTTATCAACTTGTAAACAGGTTGTAGTGAAACTATTTATGAAGCAGCTTTGCCGCTCTCCGTGGACTGAAAAACACTGGGCATGTTTATAGAACCAAGTGTTTCTCTGTTGTTCAGAGTGCTTCTCTGAGTGCTTTTCTGTTGCGCTGTAGTGATCCTCGTGTCACAACATAGCTTAGTCTGGTCGATCAGATTTGCTGAATCTATAAAATGTTTCTGAACTAAAACTACCGACAACCGCACCACTCATTCCAATAACATATGAAAATTGGCATATGGGAAAGTCTCAGCAACCTTACCACCCATTGTTTTAGCTTTCTGTTTGTACTGTACGTGTACATGAAAGTTAACTTCTCACCCTTTGTCATGTCAATGTACGTATATCTATTGCTGTAATCAATTTGTAAGGGACCGCCGTGGTCTAATGGTTAGGACATTTAGAGGGTTGCAGGTTCGAATCCCATTTTTACCTCTCCCCACACCTTCATCCATGTTTGAAGTTCCCTTGAACAAGGCGCCTAATCCACATTGCCCCACGGACTGTAACCAATACCCTGTAAATAACTGTAAATCGCTTTGGATAAAAGCGTCTTCCAAGTGCAGTGTAATGTAATTTAATGTAACGTAATAATGTAATGTAACCAGTTTGCCTCAAAGCTACTGTAAGTGTTTTGACGCGGCGTCTCTCTGTCCTCCACAGTACGGCTATGCCCCCAAGGGCTCCTCGGTGGTGCTGTACAGCAATAAGAAGTACCGCCACTACCAGTACTTTGTGGCCCCCGACTGGCAGGGTGGCATCTACGCGTCCCCGTCGGTGGCGGGCTCACGGCCAGGGGGCATCATCGCGGCGTGCTGGGCCACCATGATGCACATGGGCCTCAACGGATACGTGGAGACCACCAAGAAGGTCATCCAGACTGCACGCAACATCCAGGAAGAGTATGGATATTTTTAAATTATTTTTTAAAAGATATTTTTTCGGCATTTGTGCCTTTATTTGTGACTAACCACAAGAAAACGGAATGCAAGTAGGCCCAGGGCGTATTGAGTTCATCATAGATTCTGATACTGTACATTCTAAGCTTCACAATGATACCTTGCACACAGGAATCTAGTAATATCTGATGAATTTTGAATGTGTATACTTCTTAAAATTAGAAAACCGAGATATCGGCTCTGAAATGTTCTCATCCCCCTAGAAAAGACATGAAGTTAGCCATTCTAAAGACAAATTGTTAACTTTTTGATGAACAAATCTAAAGCACTTCTAAAGCACTGAGTAGCTTCATCAAGACCTCAACCTTCACATTCTGAAAAAAAAAAGAAAATCACCAAAAGTGAAAAAATATCTTTAATGGGAATTTTCTCAGTTTTGCTCTCAGAGAAATAGGACTGGGTTTGAAATCCAGTCCACTCCCCCTCTGAGGGTTCATTAACATTCATTAACTTGTCTATCATCACATCCCTTAGTATGGAGTGGCAGGGAGGCTGTAATATAATAATACTAGAGTATAATAATACAGTCAATAATAATCTTTCGTTTAAAAAAATAAAACGTCGTCAATCTAATTGTGTTGATACCCAGTCTGAGCATGAGATGCGGAGGTATTCCGTCAATTGTGCACTATTGTAATTAAATAGTAGAAGCAGTGAAAGTAAATGTTTGACCGGAATGCTTATTGATCCGAAATATCCATGCTGTTTAGTCTGTATTGTTGTGTTCATCTGTAATCAGTACTGACATCATAAAAGGAAAGAGGAAATGTACTCGCTCTTCACTATTCCTCTACTTCCCTGTGGTTTCTATTCATGGTCTGGTATTTTTATCTGAATGTGATTCGTTGTGTATGGAAGAAAGACCTTCAATTTCTGTTTGTGTACTGTATGAATTCGTCGGCAGGATGACAAAAATTGATGGGATATTCGTTTTCGGGAAGCCAGAGGTGTCTGTGGTGGCGATAGGATCAGACGTCTTCGACATCTTCCGCTTGTCCAACGCCCTCACGTCCAAGGGCTGGAATCTCAACACCCTGCAGTTTCCCTCTAGGTGAGTTCCTCGTCTTGCCTGCACGATAAGCACCGCTGGCTTTTTAAAGGTGCACTGTGTAATACTTTTAGTAGTTTAGTTCCAGATTTCAAACTGCCCAGTGCCCATTCACAAATGCTCCCTTTTTCACAAATACTTACCACCACCGTCAAATTCTAACTATTCATTACGACTGGGAAAATTGCACTTTTCATACATGAAAAGGGGGATCTTTCCCGTGTCTGCCATTTTGGTCATACTAGTAAACATTAGTTTATTACTTGTAAATGCTCATGAAAAGATTTGGCGATGGGCAGCACAATGCCAATGAGCAGCACAGTTGCAATGCCTTCTCTGGCCACCATCCTACATAGTGCACATTTTTAAAGGGACACTGTGCAGGAAATGGTCAAAAAAGGTACTGCAACTATGCTGTTCATTGAAACTGGGCTGTCTATTGCCAAATTTGATATTTTCATGAAAGTTTACTAAGTAATAAACAAATATTTTCCATTTTTCCAGTCATAATGAATACTTAGAATTTGATGGTGGTGGTAAGTATTCATGAAAAAGGTAACATTAGTGAATGGGTAGCATGAAATGGAAATAAACAACTAAAAATCTCACACACTGTCCCTTTAAGCAAAAAACATTTGTGTTGTGTTCCCTCTTGTACTGAGACAGTGATGTCTATATGATTTTTAAAGCTCGCCTATTCATGTTCCCTTTTGCAGCAAGTAGAGCATTTAAATGTATGTGTAGATGGTGAATGTTTGTGAATTGTAGCAGTGTACTATAGTACACTATCATGGTAGTACTATAATAGTACTGTGCAGTAGTGTGCATACTTTATTTGCTGTTATCCCTTTCCTTCTGGGTTAATAAAGCATCTCTTTTGTACTCTGCTCAACGCTACTCCTTTCACTGTGCTTTTATGCCAACTGACTTCCTCGGCTTGATTCTGTTTGTCCCTCTGCAGCATCCATATTTGTGTGACAGTGCTGCACACACAGCCAGGTGTGGCTGACAAGTTCGTCAGTGATGTCCAAGAGCAGGTGGCATTCATACTGAAGAATCCCAATGAGAAGACAACGGGAATGGTGAGCTATTACACAGCCAAATGCAAAGTGGAACCTCTACACAGGGTCCCCGCGGTGCATTAAAAAGTATTAAAAAGCATTAAATTTAGAACATGTGATTTAAGGCCGTGAAAAGCATTAAATTTAGCTATTTTTTGAGGTGTGGCATTAAATATGAAAAAGCCTGGCATTAAATTTCACCCAGACACAATGTATTAAAATATAGATGCCTGCACAGTCTTCCGTAAAAACATTGTTTCATAACTATAAGGCGGCAACAAGGTTTCGAGACTGTCATGCCTGGGGTAAACAATGCACTCGATAGTGACAGGCCCAACGGGGTAGCAGACCCTATCGTTCGGATCCCCCTACTGGATGATGGCGATGGCTGTAGGCTAAATCCCATCCACCACAGTGCGTGTGACTGACCGCAGTACAGTTGAAAGTGAAACTTGTTAAATTTCATCAACCAATATGCAGCGTGGAAGCTATATCTGTGGTGCCAGTTTACTCGTCGAAAGCGTAAGTCTTAAAATGACATTGTTTTCAAACTTTGTATCTCGTCATCTAGCCTGCTCGTGCTCTATAATGCTCCCTCTCCTAATGTTAGCCATGCCCTCTCGTTTAGGTTTGTGTTTGCTAACGCATATAATTTCATGAATGCATGATGAATGCATTCATACAATATGCTACTTCAAAGTGTCCTCGAGCTTCGTGGCGTATTATTTGATGCTGTCAGATGCTAATGCAATCCGAAGTGAGCACGAGTGTTGTGAAGTTGCAAGCGGTGGAAATGCGTTTTAAATGTAACATAATTCGGGCGAGTAACTGAGTGTTTTCTACGACGCTAAATGTCGCAATGAGGATATGCAAGGATGTCCAAATCGGTAACCGCGTGGTGTTTGCATCGCTATTCCAGTCGCCGCGTGTCCGCGGTTAGGGAAATGTTTGTGGAATTCATATCAAGTTCCACTGCTGCTGTTTCTTTGCTCCCACTCTGAAGAACGACTTGCTAAACTGAAAGTAGAACGCCTACTACTGTCTCTATGATGGAGCAGGGGGGAACAAACAGGAGGAGCAGTCCAGAGCTGAGCAGTCGTTCTTTTTTAACCCTTTTGACGCCACAGGTGTTATCTCTCCTAGACTAAGGTGCACTGCGCTCCAATATTTATCCATTATAAAAGATGAATTGTTGGTCCATTTTTAATTTTTTATATTGAAGGTATTTCATGAAATGTCATCAAACTTTTCAAATATACACAATTTTGAAATTGTTTCAGTTTTGGATGACTTTTTGGTTAATGATGTTTTAATCGAATGGGTAGTGTGTGTGCGCCACCTCACTCTTTTGTTGTCATCTCTATGGTTAAATTAAGCACAAAAATGACTAGGGTATTAGAGTTTGGGCCCACCTATGCAGCAGCCAGATCAACTGAAAGAATATTTTAGCACATGGAGTTACACAGATGCTGGCTACTTGATTTGGAATTATAATGAATTATCTAAGGAAGGGGCCGATTTCATGACAACTCCCACATCATACAGAAACCTCTTTGACAAGTCATGACAAACATCTGGTGCAGAAAGAGACTAGGGAGCAGGCAATGAGAATAAAATAACACAGTGAGCAGTATGAATGTATGTATTGCATTACATTATAGCAATGTAATAACAATAGCAATATTATACCATGTAACACACACACAAGCACACCCGTGTAGTGGTATTAATTTTACTGTTGGAGGCATTAAAAATGGTATTAAAAAGCATTAAATTGGGTGATGAAAAATTTGCAGATACCCTGTCTACAGACTGCTCACTGGACTTTAGTCCCAAACTACTGGATGTGTGTATTCAGAGTTAAAGTAAACTAAATATCTTGTCCATATACTGTACATTGTATATGTAGATAAGCTTCAGAACCACAGTAAAACGAGACAAAAAAAATGGTTCAAATGTTTGAATTTAGAATAGAATTTTAAACAAATGAGGCAAAATATTATTTTAATAAATACACAACCACAAGTGCAATGGAGGACATGATCAGCGGTTTGGTAATATGTGTGTGTGTGTGTTTTTTCCCTATGTTTGTTCCTCAGGGAGCTATTTACGGTATGGCACAGTCCATCCCGGACCGCTCTTTGGTGACGGAGATTTCTCACGGCTTCCTGGACTGCCTGTACAGCACGGAGCTGCCCAAGTCTGCCCAGAGCAACGGCAAAGCAATGACCAACGGAAAAGCCCAGACCAATGGCAAAGCCCACTGAGACATGCCAGCACCCGCAGAGGCTTCACATACTGCCTTACACCCACCTCTCTCTCTCTCTTTCTCGTGCATGCGCTCTCTCTCTCTCTCTCTCTCTCTCTCTCTCTCTCTCTCTCTCTCTCTCTCTCTCTCTCTCTCTCTCTCTCTCTCTCTCTCTCTCTCTCTCTCTCGTGCATGCTCTCTCTCTCTCTCTCTCTCTCTCAGCTGAGATATGGCAGTAGATTTTGCGTTCCTTCACCCACACAATGCCTTACGCACCCCACCCCTTCCCCCCTTACCTAGTGCACCTTTTCTCTCTCTCTCTCTCTCTCTCTCTCTCTCTCTCTCTCTCTCTCTCTCTCTCTCTCTCTCTCTCTCTCTCTCTCTCTCTCTCTCTCTCTCCCCCTCTCTCTCTCTCACTCTCTCCCCCTTTGTCTCTCTCCCCCTTTGTCTCTCTGCCCCCAAATGGCCAGTGTCTCTTTCCAAGCACAATGACAGACGGCAGTGAAATGAAGTTTGGTGTTGCTTTCGTTGTGTCATAAGTGCACTCGAAAGTATATGAAATGAAAAGACTCTTGCTTTTGTGTGTGAAATGTCAGGGAGGGCTTGTTTTTTTTTTTTTAAGTGAGGGGATGTTTGTGTTGTCTGGGAGAAGTTGCACGCCTGTCTGGTGGACCCCCTTGACCCGTTTGTCCACCATGATGTCTTGGATGACTTGCTTTCTAGGAGTGTGACTATCGTCATGTTCACTTTGACAAAACTACTAGATGAGGAAGTTTCGCCTCTACTATAAAAGGACCCTGTACCTTTTCGACGCTAATGGCTAATTTTGGTCGATAAGGTGACACAGGATTGTAATAGATTGTAATACCACTCATCGATATCGTTCAACAATATTACTCAGTAATACTATTAACCAAACCACTCATTTCATTTCACCCTAACACGTATATGCTGCAGAAGCTGTTAACGTAACATACAGCTGTAAAAATTATAAACTGTAAACAATTGTAAACAAATCAGTGAAACGATAACATTCATCATTTTTAGGAAGACTACATACCCTTTAAACTTCTGATGTCCATTTATTTTTATACTGTATTAGCTATTTGAGGTTTTACGTAAGAATGGGGTCCATTTTAAGAAACGGTTATATTCACGGTAAACATCAGTTTGATTTCTGCTTTTTGCCCAAAACGTCAGTCAAGCTCCCAAGGATAAAACTTTAAGAAGCACTTATTCAACTGACGCGGTTAATTTATTTCCTGTTTTCCAGACTGTTAGGCTCTCTGTACCCGAGGCCAAAGCACCCCCCACTTTGGCAACTGCTATAAAAGGCTCCTTGTATATTTTTTTTCTTGAATTAATATTTTTGTGGAATGTAGCCCAGAATGTATAGAGACCCAGAATTGTGTTTTTGCCACACGGCTATTGACCACTTCTAAAGGATACATTAAGGAGTCAAGTATACCAAGCAAGAAAAAACAACAACCATTATTTGAAAAATGAATACGTCTTTATATTCCAGCAAAGTTCGTATTTTGATCTACCTCATCATTAGCAGTTTCCAGTCATCATCATTCCTAATGAAACCCTGCCGTCTGTATTTCAGGAAGACCCGGTAGGGGCCCGTTGCACTGTCATACCAGATTACCATCTACCAAATGTTCAGATGAAAGACGTTCTCATTTTGTTTTTAATTTCTAAACTGTTAAAGAAGCAGAAAAATAGGGGGGAAAGAGAAATACTGTCGTTCGTCCTGTTAAATGTAAGTTCTTCAATGAATGCCTTAGCTGGCCAGTTGTTTTGTTATTGTCCGAGCTTTTAAAATGCTCTATTGTGCAATGGACAAGTGAGTCAGCAATTTTTCTTAGAGATGCCCAAAGGGAAACGCATAGTGGACCTCAAGCAGGGATGAAGGGGCACAGTAGTGTAATATCATGGTACCATTGAATTGTACAAATACTATAGGGCTCTTAAACTGTGTGTGTGCATTTGTTTTGAAGCCTTCATGATGTTTTGTGACCACTGTGTGTGTTTTACATGTTATTATTAATCACTAACATGTCTCATTTCAATTTATTTCATTTTTGTATAATTATTTTGTCTGTGTGTGGTGTTACTGTAACCATATTTGATGTTTTTTTTCCTTCTTTCTCCTTGGGCACAATGTTGTGTGGATTCATCCCTCTTCACCACAAACACTGACACACACACTCACGCAGACACACACACACACACGCACACGCACACGCAGCATGCACACGCACACACACATGCATACAGTACCACTAAATGAGAGGGGGAAAAAAGCAATGTCTGTGCAGTCAGTAATTATCAAGTTTGTTTTGAAAAATCATTCCCGCCTTTGTACCTGCCCTATGCAATAATGAAACATGTTCATGTCACCCGAAAGATGTAAATGAGCTATCTATCTGTCCCCTGTGACCATTCCCTTTACGAAGCTGTGCTGCTGTGGCTGTTCCACAAAGCAGGCTTAGTCATTTACCTAGGGAGTAGGCTACTCCAAGAACATGGCTAAGTGATAAACCTGGCTAAGTTAACCCGCATGAAGTCGTAAACCTGCTAATAGAGATAGCCCGTACGTGCACATTTAGTTAAGAAAATAAGAACTCCAGGCTCTTGTATTAGACAATTTACCACTACCTCAGGGTTAACTTAACCTGGTTTACTACTTAGCCAGGTTCCTGGCACGCAAGTGGTAACTCTAGTAATACCTAGAAGAGGTGTGTGTCTTCGTTTTAATGGGAGGATAAACCCTTCTAAAGAAGATAAAATCCCTTCTATTAAAATGTTTGCTACTCACTGAAAGTTATCTTGGCTAGGTTAGTAACTGAAGCTTCTTTGTGGAATTCAGTATGCACTAGGCGTTTCAGTGCAATGCTGCATTCACCTGTATTGCCTTCTGGGTCCTATACTACAAAGGTGGTTCAGGAGTAAACCAGGTTAAGTGGTAAATCATCTAAAAGAAGTCGAGCTGGGCTCTGGAACCAAGCTCTTCGATTAGATGATTTACCTCTTAACTTAAGCTGGTTTACTCTTGAACCTGCTTTGTAGTAGAGGCCCCTAGTCAGGAAAAACAAAAAACAAGCATGTGCGCTTTTAGGGCTAGACATGTGGGAGAAGATCCTCCTCAGGGAGTGGGCTGTACCACACCACACCACACCTGGGGTGCATTTCTGGAAAGCATAGTTGTTTGGAGTTAGCAACTTCTGTAGTTGCCAATGGGAAATTGCATTGCAACCAACAAAGTAGCTAAGCAACTACGCTTTCCAGAAATGCACCCCTGGACACCAACTCTGTGTGCTCTTTTATACAAAATTGATGTCCCTTTAAAGAAAAGACATTAAAGGTTTCAGTTTTTTGGAACTGAGGTGTTTTGTCTATGTAGTCGTTTTTTTTTTTACCACAGACTGGCAGTGTACTGCAAAGGTGGATAAAAGGATAACCCTGATGTGGTTGAAGTTTGTGTAAATATCACAATTTGAAATCTATCAATTGCTTTCACCACCTAAGTCAATAAACTTGCCCTCTGAAGTATCCCCACAGGTTTGTCAATTTAATCAACATTTGCAAAGTTTTAGTGATGTGCTACCCAGAGAAAAAGCCTTGCAAATGTCCACACTTGGTCCATGACAGGCCCCTCAACACATTAAACAATTGACCTAGAAATACATCTGGTCTGGGCAGGAAGCATGGCCCAGCAGCTGAGATTTGATTAGGGTCTGATTCGTTGACATGATGAACGTCCAAAATAACCCTGTATTCTTCACGGCGACAGCTGTGCTTCACATCTCCCCAAGCATGACATCATACAGGAAGTGAGTGTTGACTGGGGTCTGGTGCGGTATATTGTTGTCGTACGGTACGGCCTTGCAGCTCGTTTATAATTTTAGAACACAAAGCCTCTCCTGAAAACACTGGGACTGAACATAAACAACCAGAGAAGTACACCAGTGGATGTTGGACGTATCCAATTTTATTTTGGCACTGATCAGGAAAGGGTCTTCAGGAGGGGGTCACACCATGGCCCCTTTCACTAGCATAAAACAAGTGAAAAATATCACAGGGAAAGGCACATCTCTGGAATAAAAAAAAGTTGGACACACAAGTACTTAAGCATTACAGTAAACCATCTTATCTCCATTATTAAACTTTTGGTCTCACACCTGTTTGACATTTAGTGGTTTCTTTATATAAATGGTCACTTCAGACTGGGAATATGAAATGTTATAGATGGCATTTTCCACAGTTAAGATCCCATTGCTTCGGCGTATGAATGCTCCCTCAATTAAGGTATAATCACCACATCACTGTGTTACAGCTCATATCAACAGATAACTCTTTCATCCCATTATAATAGGGGCCACCAAAACCGATTAGTATGCATCGAAATTGTACATTTTACAACACAGAATATCCAGATGAAAAGATGCTTTCTTGAGATTTGTGTAAGGGTGCACGTTACTAGTGCTGCATGTTGGGAGCTATAGTTTTGCGGTATACTCCTCTCACAACCCTGCGCTTACAGCCCTTCACCTTCAGGGGGAGCACTCATCATCACCAGCTAATGGCTATGGGTCTGGTCTGGTCATTCAAAAGACACGGAATGGCACTGAAATTAACTGGCACGTCATCCTTTCATCACAATTACAATAAATCTGTCCATGTCAGCCACGGAATTAGAGAGTTCCACTGATCACCACATTAAAGCAGGGGCATATACTACAAAGCTGGTCCAGGAGTAAACCAGGTTAAATTAAGAGGCAAATCATCTGATAGAAGAGCCTGGAGTCCTCATTTTCTGAAGACAGTGAGTACTCCAGGCTCTTCTATTAGATGATTTACCTCTTAACTTAGCCTGGTTTACTCCTGAACCAGCTTTGTAGTATAGGCCCCTGGCCTCTGAAATGATAAAAAACAGACATCCACATCAGGCCTCTGGGTTCCACAGAAGAGATGAGTAGAGAGAGGGGATGGGCACAGCAGAGTCATGGAGCCTCACAGAACCGAGTGGTCACAGCACCGACGCCTGGTCGATGAACGTGGCCAGTGAGATATCCCGCTGGGAGAGGCCTCCGCAGTCGTGCGTGCTCAGGGTGATCTGCACCTGCGAGATATGGAATGCCGTAGTATTTAACCAGGGGTTAG
>NC_085880.1:18811027-18828527 GCF_034702125.1 Engraulis encrasicolus | reverse complement strand
GTGAGTGAGTAGGGAGCAGGAGGAGGATAGGAGGCAGGGTTAAGGTTGATCGCATCCCAGGAAATGAAGCTAACGCCAAAGGCAGTCAAGAGTGTAAGTGACCAGTAATAATTAAACTGAACGGAAGACATTAGTTCCACTGACAATGTAAAGCTTCATTTAAGAC
Source organism: Engraulis encrasicolus (assembly GCF_034702125.1). NCBI lineage: Eukaryota > Metazoa > Chordata > Actinopteri > Clupeiformes > Engraulidae > Engraulis > Engraulis encrasicolus. The sequence continues at coordinate 18,828,361 of NC_085880.1, read as the reverse complement.
ATTTAAATCTGTGTTACTTGCACACATGGATTCTGTAGTGACTTTTATGCTTTCATTGTTTTTTCTTGAACAGAAACTGGATTTAATTTCTGAGACATTAAGTACTACAGTGTGTGTAGTGGTTCCCAAACTTTTTCTGCTGGGACCCTCTATTGGACCCAATATTATTTCCAAAGGCTTTCCATTTTTTGTCCCTTATTGTTGAATTTTAATGTCAAATTCACAGGAAAAGTACATACATTTATGAATGTACCAATGAATACTGCTACTAACCAATTCTTCTTAAAGTTATATATTTTTTTCTTTTTATTCATTCACTGGCAAGCATGATGATGTTTCAACCTCTCTGCCTTCCTCAGATTCCGTTCTGTGTTGGTGTACAGCAATATCAAGGGACTAAACATATTTCCAGGTCCAAAAGGGGATTCTATCCAACCATAGGCTGCAAGTTGAGAACTGTATTGCTGGCCCTGTCACTAAACCCATTGGACTCTGCACACAATTTTTTTTCCCTTTTTGTCAACAATTGCGCATGGGAGTCCATCACACGCTTTTACAACTTCTGTCATCATGGCCATAATCAGTGTCATCATCCGCATTATCATCGTCGTCAGTGTCCTTGTCCTTTATGGTAGCCATAAGTCTTCTGCTTCTACTGGATATTTACCCCCGTACATTTTACTGCTTTTGTGTCTCAATAATGCTTGCTCTTATTCCAAACTGTCACATTGTCATCACATACAATGGTTAAAAAGGTGTTTTCATCAATGTTTCCTTCAACACTCTTCTCTCAGTTTATTGGTGTCTTCCACTAAGATTTAGGCCTACTTAAAATGAAAGCTCTCTAGAACATTGACGGTTGTACTGTCTACAGAATGTGGCAGCATCAATGTATCCATGCCTTACATGGATAATTTAGCACAGATAAGAATCAACTGATATATATCCACATTTAAGGGTTTGCCTATTGTATCCAATCCTGTTTGAGTGTCCAAAACCCATGCAATAAAAACACTCACATTGGTCTTTGAACTTTGTTTACAGTCTGCAGAGCAATAAATTCAGCATGTGGATGGTTCTTGAAATGCGCTGGGAGACCCACATGCAACCAGACGCTTAAAAATGAGGGCCATACGATTACTAATCGAGACAATCTTATTGGTGGTGATGTTCCCAAATGGAGACTGTCAAGCTGGATGTGCTGGAAAGGGTGAGTTTTATTTTAGTTTTATTTGTATATGAGTGTGAGTCCATTGGTCTAAACTACATGTGAACATGTGCTAAACTACAGGTGATGAGCTACTTAAGGCTTAATTTGATCTGATTTCTTCAGGCATTAGACAGGTGATACAACTAAATTTGGGCTTGTATATTTTTAGATATCAATGTTGCAATGTTTGTGATGCACTACAAGCTATCCAATTGTTCCTCTTTTTAACTACTATCTACTACATTGTATTGAAAACATGTTAATGTATGTGAAACATGAGGTTTTGTAGCCAGGCTGTGCCCTCCTAGTGACGCAACACTTTCAGCGTTGCAACTAGTCAGGTCAAGAGCAAGTAGGCCTACTTTCTGAGTTCCCGCAAATACGGGAACTCCTCCCACTTTGTCGATAAGCAAACAACCATAAGCAAATCAAGGGAGGCAGGTCAACCATGCCGTTTTGGAAACATTAATTGTTATGGTCTTGGTCAGACCAAGTCTCGAAGAGATTTGAACGTCGATGATAATCAGGCTAGAGGTTTTGTATATTCTATATTCAGAGGTTTTGTCTATTCTATATTCAAATTTGTATATTTGTATTTTCATCTATTCTGCATAAATTGTGATGGGCCCGAACTAATATCAAAGCAAGACTATGATGTGATCAACCATTGTTTATAGTATATTCTGGTTCTGACTAAAGTGGATATCATATGTCCATGTACAGTTTCAGGACAGATGATGGTGTGGGGAACACAGGTACATCTGCTGCCTTTCCACACCTGTTTTTGAGGCGTAAATGGATTATATTCTTTATAGAGCTGGGTCCGAACACCCTTCAGTAAGAAACACTCAGCAGTTCATGGCTCAATAGTCTTGTTCTTTATGAAAAATAATCAGCTATACGTGCTAAATGTTAACAGGTACTGTTCAGTGCTTCTGTGACGGAGGTCAACTTGCACCTGTTCGTCCCCCTCGGGGATTGAACCTACGACCAGTCTCCCAGTCCAACGGCATCTACACTGTATGAGGCTTTGGGAGGGAGGTTTACTAACGTTCACAAGCCAACTCTGCTAGGTAGCCTCCGTTACACTCTCCCCCTTAAACCTCACTCCCATCCGGGTCACGGCACCAATAACGGAGGTCAACTTGCACCTGTTCATCCCCCTCAGGGATCGAACCTGCAACCTCGTCAACTACAACGGTCCGGCAATGAGAGACAGGGTCTAAGAGGCTATGCCTTTTCCTCCACACACATAGGCGTACACATTCTACATGAGGGGTGCTGGTCACAGGGCCAGTTTTTCAAAATTCTTCCCATTAAAAGGGCTGAACAACATATTACACATTTATGTGTCTATATTCACATTCATTACAAATTTATTTCTATATGCAGCCCGATGTCTCCTCTGCTGTGTCAATGAAGGCCTGTCACCTAACTCATTACAACTGTAAAACAAAGCCTGAGGAGTGTTACTAAACTCATCCCAACTGTGCCTTCTCTGAAGGTTTTTTATATTGCTCCCAAACCCAACTTAACAACTTGACTAGGCTTTTGATCCCTCTGTCTTTCAAACACTTGTGGTTTTCTCTATAGGATGTATTTACTCCAGGAGGAGAATGCGAAGGAAATCGTAATTCAAATCGTTTTTAACAAAAAAAAAACGCCATAGTTTCCTTAATGTATAGGAAACACTGGAGACAGGGCAGGACAGTTCCATCTCTGTTTGTCTTTACACTGAGAAAATATCTGTCTCAATCTGCATCACCTCCCTTTTACGAGAAATATTACTGCGTATATTGTGTTACTCTGTTGGCATAGAATATTACTGTAGATATACAGTAGATTCTGTATGTTGATGCTCTCTTGCCATACTATTAGGAATAGTGCATAGGCTATACAGAACCACGTCTTTCCAGACGGCAATCATTCATAATGCAAAGGTTCCACTACTATGTACTTGAAATGATGTATAACGTCATTCACAGGTGTTGTGCATGATCATGAGCTCTATTTAATCAGACTACTGCCTCACTGTGGATAAATGATTGTATCCTGTTTGCTGTTAGAACAGGTACTGCATTTATTGCACTTGTTATGACGTTTTGCCTTAGGCAGATGTAACCTGATAGCCTATTTTTGGCTGGTAAGAGTAGTATTCATAAAGCCCCTGGGCATAGAGCAAGCCCTAGGGAGGTGAGGGATGGATTTACAGTATACAGTAGGTTACATAATAGTAATAACTGTATTTGTATAGCACTATATCATACAAGGCATGCAGCTCAGAGTGCTTAACAAATGGGAAAACATCAATGTTAAAGATGGAGTTAAAAAGAGAAGTAGAAAAGAGAGACAGAAACAAGAAAGAATAGCAAGAAGACAAAGGAAGAAGACATAAATAGAGATTTTAGAGGCACAAGGTCCACATAGGTTGGGCCCAGGATTCTTAGAGGCATAAGGTCCACAGTGGTTGGGTCCAGAATAAGTGATAAATAGTCACCTTGAATAGAGATGGTATGGTATGTTTCTGCATTTCTCAGAGTTCTGGATGGTAGCAGATTCTGTTTTACTAATTATGAGCACCACACCATGCTAGTGAAGATGATCCTTTGTTACTATCGAACACTGATCTTGTGTTATTATCGCAATACTTACTATATGCTGGAAACACTGAAAAGGGTCAGGCCGGCTATATACCTGTTTGATTATCATTTGTCTCTAGCAATGTGAAATGGGCAGACATGAGTAAGCTGTTAGTGTGTCAGACTTGTATCCCAAAGGTTGACAGTGCGACTCCCGTCCTGCCAGGTTGGTGGGGGAAGTAATTAGCCACTGCTCTTCCCCATCCTCTTTCATGACTCAATTACCCTGAGCATGGTACCGTCCCGCCGCACTGCTCCCTTGGGGCACCATTGGGTGCTGCCCCCTTGCACGAGTGAGGCATAAATGCAATTTCGTTGCATGCTGTCATTTCTATGGATGTTTTCTTAAATGTTTCGTCTCAGGTAGAGTGTCTCTGACTCTGATTCTGACTTATCCCATTAAATAATTTGTGGGCATGTTGTGCGTAGCCTACTTCCACTAGTTAAGTCAAGCATGTCAATAATTATCATGTTGTGGTTCCCAAGTTGGAAGATAACGTTTATGTTGCCTTTTAAAAACACTATCTGAAATGGATCTAAATGAGATGATAAAGAACTCCATATAAAATGATCCAGTCTCTGTGGCATCTGTTGTTTCCACATCTAGCCCATGCCTTGAAAATGGACCAGGCCCTTCTCACAGTTCACAACCAACTGCCAGAGGGCATCACTGTACTGTTTGTCTCCGACTACTGCTACAAGGTAAGCTACTGTACACACATCTCATCTCATTGGCTATTATTCATATTCATATTCATGTTCATACGTGTATTTCTTTCCTTCTTTCTTTCTTTCTTTCTTTCTTTCTTTCTTTCTTTCTTTCTTTCTTTCTTTCTTTCTTTCTTTCTTTCTTTCTTTCCACTCTTTTTATAGATGTTTTCTGCCCATGAACCACTATTCCTTTTAGCTTTTGCTATTCCCTCTTTTCCTCTAACACATATGGAGTCTCACAAGTTAGATCCCCTACTAGAAGTGCCTCTGAAACCACAACACTATCCATGGAATAGAAAAGCATCTTGAGTTACAAGGCGTTGTCCATCGAATAAATAAAGCATCTCGAGCTACAAGTGTTTATAGCATTGACATTTCTCCATGGTCTCCACTCTCATGTACAGTATGTGGAGTATACATGACTCACAGACAGTACAGTGGAAGACAGACTATCTTTGTGCCGCCGGCCCATATCATCAATTTAGCATCCTATACCAGAGGAGGTTAAAAGTGGAGCAATAATGTGCGGTCGATTCATTCTGATCATTGTGTCTGAGACTGTGTGCCTTTTGTTGCTCGTGACAAACGAGACCCACCCCAGAGTCGTGCCATACGTCAGAGCAGGGCTGCACTGGTCATCTGGCATACAGGGCATTTTCCCAGTGGGTTGACAGTCCCGAGGGGCCGTTACTGTTGTCTTTTAGCTAGTTTGTTTTGTTTCTTCTTCTTAGGGACTGGCCCATAGTTTAGAGGGAGTGGAACAACATTGGCCCATCTTCAATACTGTAGTGTACAATAGTATGTGTCAGGGCCCAGTTTAACCCCTTAACCTGCAGAGCCATGTTATAACCTTACGCTCACCAAAATTCTATTGACTACTGTCTTAATCTGTTACTTTCGGCTCTCGATAATGTCATAGCAATGTTGTTATGATGTGGTTGGGTATTTTCAGCAAATAGTGAATAGGCCCGCCGGTGATCCCATCTGCACTGAAATCTGCACAAAAATTCCCGGGTAGTTTTTTTATTCCAGCCCAGTCCTGCGTCACAGCCACCCTCCAGACAGACATCCCCATCCCATCCCGTCCCGTCCCGTCCCACCCCAGTCCCACTCCCGTGCCGGCCGCCTGCACTCAGTGTGGTTATAAATAGAGCCGCAGCACAGCTAGCTTTACACACAGGCCAGAGGATTATTTGTAGAGAGCACACAATAGTGTCTCTCCTCTGGTTCTTATATAGCCCTCAGCCACCCCGACTGGCCCTGGCCTGGTGTCCTGGGTGTTTATTGTTTTGGAGCTACAGTTACCCATGTTTAAATGCTAAAGGTCTTATAGGTGCATTTCATTCCTGTGGTCCTAGTTTCGAGGAAACAACAACTTGTGCACACAGGAATTGTACCTTGGGGGGAGAAGAGTTGTAAGCCTTGCTGACTGTAAATGACCTGGTCTTACACTGACATACGATACTATTGTTTGGAAGAACATGTAACATTTCAGTTTCTGTTTCAGTGTTGTGTTATTGCCCCAGTCCTGAGTTATCTCACAGTATTGTTGGGCTTATACAGTAGAATGGTCCCATAGATGTCAGCACTAAACCATCTGCCAAGATATGTGGCTTCTTGAGTTTTGTTTTGATAATTAAATAACAAAGGAAAAAGCACACCATTTCATAAGATCCACAAATCGCTCAGGTTGGACAAGCCCAAGGCACAGAAAATATTTACTAGATGCTCGACAAACCATAGGCCTACAGTAGGTGTGATGCTAGCCATGACATTATTATACAGTACTGTCAGTATCCTCTCAGACCAAGCCCAGCATCTCCGTCTCCAGCAGTCTGTCATACTGTAAATCTATCCACCCTGCCTCAGCACTGCCTCCTGTCTTAAGTCTTGTATGTCCTGTCTCTTATCTGTCAATGTGTCTTGTCTCTTGCCTGTCTATATGATTTGTTCACATATCCCTAGCCACATTTATTACGAGAAGAGTCATTTTTTAAATAAAAAAAACATAGAAAATGGCAAACATTTCAATGCACAGATAAAACAGCACACCGATGAGCTTCTTTTTAATCCATTTACGTGTATTATCATATTGTTTCTGACCACTACAGCCCTTCCTCAGAAAAGAATGGATTAAAGGAAGCTCCTCTTTGTTTGGGTCATCTTTGCCTTGTCTTGAACTACATTTTGACCTTTCACCCAGCTAAAGCGGATATGCATGAGATCTGACTCAGGCATTACAGGCATTATGATGTTGTGTGTTTGTTGGGGGCAGCCATGCCGTAACGGTCAGGGAGTTGAACTGTAGATCATAGGGATACAGGTTTGAATCCCACCCTTCCTCTCCCTACTGCACTCCATGGCTGAGGTGCCCTTGAGCAAGGCACCCAACCCCACATTGCTCCAGGGATTGTAACCAATACCCTGTCAGTCGCTTTGGATAAAAGCATCAACTAAGTGCAATGTTATTATGTTGTTGTGACTCTGCCAGACTCCTGTACAGCACTTTGGTAATTTTGCCCTGTTTTCAAATGTGCTTAATAAATAAATTAAATGTACTTACTTACCTACTTTGTCTCTCCTCCTGCAGTGCCTGTACCAGGAGCTGGTGACTGTGGGGGCAGGACAACAGAACGGCTCTGTAGTGCTCAGTACTCACTTCGCCCTCACCTTAAAGGTCCGACACGACGCCACAAACCACACACTCTGCAGGTAAGGCACTGTACTGTATTTCCCAAAAAGTTCAAACTCCCATCTGTGCACAGCTCAGGGCAGGTACTACACTGACTTCAGGATTAGTAGACTGTAACGTCAGGCAGTGAGCAGTGGCCCATCTTTAACTTTTTCCATTCTCTGCAGCGGTTCCCCAACCTTTTTTTGTCTTGCATGCCCTTTAAAGCCTTTTGGTCATACCATGACCTCCCCACCCCCACAGTCTTGCTCTATAAGCATTTCCTCCATCCTAAAGTGACTATGATCCATGCATTTGTTATTATAGCTTTTTTCCACTTACCCCCTGCCGTGTGCTTGCTTACCTCTAGTGGTACACCTACCCGTGGTTGGGAATCACTGCTCTACACTATTGTCAAGAACATTATGCGCAAATCACTGGGGTGAACCAGACTTTCTATAGGTCAATTGCTGTACAGTACACAGAACAATATGGGCAAAGTACTGGGGTAAATGTATTTAGGGTAGTTGTATGCCATCGATCGAAGTAATTGATTTAAGATAAACAACGTTGTATTGGCATTGTGTTTCCATGTAAAAACAACTGTGTGTTGTTCATCATCGAACAAAATGTTACATGATGCTGAATGTTTCTGCGACAGGTCGTTTATCATGGAAACGGCCAAAGATGCCCAGGGGATCTCAGAGAAAGGCAGAATCATTCATTCATTTCTTCTTCTATTTGTCCAGTTTGTTTGTTTGTTTGTTGTTCGTTTGCTCATTTATTCTTTTATTGGCTTATTCATGTAGCATCAATTTCGCCTCTATGTCCCTCCATGTGTAATTCATTCATTCATTCATCCAGCCATTCATTAATTTGATCTTTCATTCATTCATTCATTCATTCATTCATTCATTCATTCATTCATTCATTCATTCATTCATTCATTCATTCATTCATTCATTCATTCATTCATTCATTCATTCATTCATTCATTCATTCATTCATTCATTCATTCATTCATTCAACATATGACCTAATTCGTGCGCCTCTTTGCTTGTCGGCCCATGTGTTGCTGTGCTGTCTCCCCCATACCTCTGCATCTCCTCCTGCCTGAGTGTGATGCATTCCTCAGTCCCTGCCTTCCCTCACCACCCTCCGTCCCCAATCTGATAAAAACCTTTCTTGCCTTTACCATCGATCACACAAGAGTGCTGCTGCTATCCAAAGGGCCTTGTCCACATCCGTCCCCCCCGGTGCCAAAAATATTGCTAAAGGGGCCACGCGGTAACCCCTCGGACTATTTACCACGGCGTGGGCCAGCGCAGTGACCTGGTCACCGGGTCCTGAGTAGCGGGCCCTTCAGCCCAGGCTCCGCTCTTAACTATTGATCTCAGTGCCCTTTTCAGGTTAATACCAGCTGACACTCCAATAATGATGAAAAGAGCCATTAAGGCTTCAGAGCTTCATACGTAGCTACTCCCGCAGCTCCCTCGCTTGCACTCTCTCTCTCTCTCTCGCTTTCTTTTTCTCTTTCTCTCTCTCTCCCTCTCTCTCTCTCTCTCTCTCTCTCTTTCTCTCTCTCTCCCTCTCTCTCTCTCTCTCTCTCTCTCTCGCTGGATGGATGTGTTTGTACCCACACGCACTTGCAATACAATCTGAGCAGCTACTGCTATAGGAGGCCATTTTTGGTGGACAATACTTAAATGCTTTGAGTTGGGCAGGACATGGTTCTCTCTTCTCTCTCTCTCTCTCTCTCTCTCTCTCTCTCTCTCTCTCTCTCTCTCTCTGTCTCCATCTCTCTTCTGTTTTTCTTCATCTTTCTTTCCTTTCATCCCTCCGTCGACTGGGGGTCTCATCATTGGCTAGCCACTCGGGAGATCAATGGCAAGGTTTCTAACCAAACCGAGCCGCCATCGATTTCCCCTCCCCCCTTAAAACATGCGTCCCAGTATGTCATCGTGAGGCGGATCAATGCTGGTCAGTGATTGCACATTTTGGGGATGAAACTGGAGAAGAGAGGCTGTCTATCATGACACCAGTCCGCCTCTAGGTGTCCTCCATGAGCTACTCCCTGCCTACCAGAGGATGCTGTGTGTGTGTGAGTTTGGACTTTGCTTGGCCACCACACTGGGTATCCTCCTTTTCCTTCACAAACAGCATTATTGCCGCTAGCTTTTAGATGTGGCCAAAATGCAAGAGAGGTGTTTTCCAAAAGATGTTTTTTTCTTTTTCTGGAAGAAAAGGTGTTTCTGAATCAGAACCAGCTTCTGCCAAGTCTTCCAAGATGACGAGAGGAATCCATCTGGTTTGTGTATGCTCTGTCCTTCCTCAGTCCTCCTGACACCAAACGATATCGTAAAGAGCGCATTTCAAAGTATACATTTTATTGCGACCCCCTGCTGAACAGAGAGCGACCTCGTGGCTGCGTCGTAAACATCCCCAGTGAAATAAAAGCTTTTACCCATTACAACAGTTCAGTGGGCAAAATCTCATTTCCAAAACAGAAATGACATTATCAGGTCAACGGCAGGAAAGTCAGGAAAGGCAGTGAAGCATTAGTATTCACCGTCATTGCTGAACAGTCTGTGCCTTCCTCTCATCTTTTGACTGGGAACAAACACATTGGCGTGGTGCATGTCCTGGTGTTGTTTCTTGTGTGTGTGTGTGTGTGTGTGTGTGTGTGCGTGCGTGCTTGCGTGCGTGCGTGCGTTTGTGCGTGTGTGCGTGTGTGTGTGTGGTGTATGTGTCCACTGCCTCAGGAGGATGGCCTCTTTGGCATGGAGCAAGTTCCGGTGTTGATTCCTGTGTGTTGTTTCTATCCGCTACCTTAGGAGGGTGGACACTTTTGAGGAGGCAGGACATTACTCCCTCTGGGTGCGGCAGGCTGACACTGAGGGAGAGGTGACCTGTTTTCTGGAAGTGGACAAGAGACCCAATAACAGCAACTTGCGTGAGTATATATGCTGTCTCTCAGTAGTATTGTGACAAGTTCATACGCATAAGCACTCATAAATGAAGGAAAGGGCCACACACGTCTCTCAGTAGCATAAATGTTTTTTTTGTTTATAAACACGGTGTTGTGAGGAGGGGCAAGATACTGGCAGCCGACCACGTGAGCTAATTTTTTGACCGACAGCGGTTTCCAAGGTTGTGTTGTGCGCAGCCAGGGTCGCGCAGCCAGGGGAAACAAAAATTGAGAACCCATGTATACAGTCTCCTATTAGCATTGTGACAAGTTCATATGCATAAGCGCTCATAAATAGAGGAAAATGCCACACATTTACCGAGATTTTTTGCAGCTTTTGACTTTCATGTTGGTGTGCCGCCGCACGTTTTAATTAAAAGCATCATCATTTCATGTGAACAATCTTACCTCAACTTAGTCTCATAATGAAAATCAATATCGTTTTGTGAATCCATTATAAGGGGCACAAAGGCCGGAATCAGTCAAGTGGCGACAATCTGAAAGAGCGCGGCTGAGGTAGCATGATGACACTGACACTTTTAGTGGAATACATACATAAAATGGCCACTGAATCTCATTCAATTACAGCTGGTCATTGCTTTAATCTCACTGCCCTCTAAATTGAGTCAGCGAGGGGAAGAAATGTCGACATCTACTATGAAATGGCCATCTTTCGATCCCTATCTCTCCCTGTCTCTCTCTCTCACTGTGTTTCTTTCTCGCACTGTTGCTCTCTCTCTCACTCTCACTCTCTCTCTCTCTCTCTCTCTCTCTCTCTCTCTCTCTCTCATCCCAAAGGGTCGGCTGCACACTATATTGATCAGATAAGCAGCACTTTTCTTCAAAACAGCTCAGAAAATAAAGAAATAATTTAAAAAAATAACAAAAGCTTTTTTCCCCCCCTTGTCTTGTTTGTTGCGGAGGCTGTGTTGTGCGCTTGCTGCCCCGTGAGGAGTAGAACAGGGCTGGAAACACATTAAGGGGCAGCGCGGAGGATTAGAAGACATAATGGGCCTTTGAAAGCAAGCGCCTCCCTCCACCTCCCTCCCCTCCTCTCTCTCTCCTCTCTCTCTCTCCCCCCCTTCTCTCTCCGTTATGTAGGCTGGGCTTTTTACAATAACGGAGATTATGTTGTAGATCGGACTTCTTAGGGCAAGTAGCCATTATCTGTCCAGATATATGGCGAGGGTGACTAGATCCCCCTCCGCCCTGCTGTGCTGTGCTGTGCTGTGCTGTGCTCTGCTCTGCTCTGCTGTGCTCTGCTGTGCTGTGCTGCATGATGGGTCTCCATTAGGCGTCCGCAGGGACGCTGACAGCTTTGGCCGGGCCCGGGACAAAGCCATCTGAAGGCCCCCCCAATCCAATACATGCAATGTATTGAAAATCCAAATCTGCCCCTCCACCCCCCCATTTCCCTGGGCCCGTGACAACTGACCCTTTTGTCCCCCCGCCCCCTGTCGGCTTCCCTGGGCGTCCGTCCCGCCTGGTGATTACACACTGTCTCCATGGGGCTTTGGCTGGGAGTGAGTAATGGCCCTGGTCACCAGCGACGACTCAGTCCTCTTCAGGGACGGGGAGATGACCCTTTAAGCCCACCGTAGGTAGCAAGGTGTCTGTCTGTACACACAGGCCGTGCTTCTTGTCCAGATGTAGTCATTAGCACTGGTGATGGGGCTTATCGTTTACGTTTTCTTTCTTCTTCTACAGTGTTAATCCTAAAAGATGGTTGTCCCAACAACAGACCCCATTAAATGTTATGTCCCGAGAGAGGCTTTGAGGTAGAGTGCCTGTAAAGAAAAAGATGTGTTATACGTCTATATTTTCAGGCACTTCTTTATAGTCACTGTATAGTCACAGTACCTGGTGATAATTTAACACTGACTTTTTTTTAATCTACAGTACAAAGGCTGGTCAAGTGATGATATATTCAACTTCTGATGTTAGATTGAAGCTGAGTCAAACAAGGACAGGCCTACAGATGCCATTATAGAAATGCTAATCATAATCATTAAAAAAGATGAAATGATATGAAAAGTGGAGAAGAGACAATACAGTGAACAGTACCACACATAAAATGAAAGAAAAGTAAATTTAAGAACACCAAGACTATCACCATCATCAGTAACCACTCCGTCTTTAGTGTTCTTGTATCCTACTGTACTGCCCTACAAAGGCTAAGCGCAGTAACTACGTGAACATTGAAACTGAGAAAAATGCCCTCAACGCCTTGGTATTAGGTTGGATATTGTACACTGCAAACTTGACATAAAGATATCGCTAAAACAGGACACATTTGGACACATTACAGTCTAAACTCAATTTTGACAAAGTGTGTAGTTACTGCACTTTGTCTTTGTAGGGCAGTGTACTAAACACACATAATCAGCCATCCACAGCTAAGTCTCTCTGAGTGAAAAGTACTCAATGAAAAACAGACTAGTACGTACGTACGTACGTGTACGTCCTCCTCCTGTCACGGCCCATCCTCACCCCCTGATTAAGCCCACATCTTCCCTGTTTGTTTTTCCAGCCAATGCATTCACCTGTCCTCTCCTGCCAGCTGTTCGGATGAGTGCACTCTACAGTAAAGGCTAAAGTCCACAGTGGAGAGCCCTTACTGTACAGCTTCTAGACCTAGACTTAGCCTCACATTAAACTTTTCAATATGGATGTATTTTTTACACAACACGACATTGAATTATATGACATTACATTACATTATATTATAATACAATACATTACATGTAGCGGACACTTTTATCCAATTGTCTACAATAGAGGACAAAAAGACAGTAACTCTGCTCGGCCCATATACTTTGTATTGTAACGGAGTATTGTATGCTATTGCCTATGTCCTCCTTTGCTTTGGATAGAGGCATCTGATAAATGTAATGCAATGTAACATAATGACAAAGTCAACAGCATACAACATGTGGAGGGAATACAGAATTCACAAGATTTATGTGTGAATATTTAGTTTCTTTCATTCCCCACCTCTTATCATTCATCTTATAGATTGTTGTCATCCACCCACACCCCCTGTTCTTATTTAACCGTGAGTGATGCATTTGTGTAAAGATAATTAAAATTGATTTGATCGTACAGTTTGACATGGAGTCACATCCCCTGTGTGCGACTCTGTCCCTGTCCCATCATCCATTCTGTTGACACCCATAACAACAAAGCATAATATCTCTAAAACAAAAAACACTTCTACCGTGCCCTAAAACATCACCTCTTGACACGGGCTGTGCCCTTGCTCTGACCTTCGGGGTTAAATGGCCGCAGCCCTTTATGACCTCAGCAGAACCGCAAGGACCATAAACACTTCCTTTCACACTTCCTGCCTGCCTGCCAAGTGATGTCTCTCTCTGGACGGACCAGCCAATCAGAGCCCTGCACTGATGTTGTCTGGTTGTAACCAGCCGGGGCCATCATCATCTCTCTTTCTCTCACTCACTCTCATTCACTCTCTCACTCTCTTCCTTTCTTTCTCTCTCTCTCTCTCTCTCTCTCTCTCTCGCTCTCTCTCTCGCTCTCGCTCTCTCTCTCTGGCCGGCTGGCTGGCTGTGTGAATATGGCCTGGGCAGGACGTTGCTTATGGCTGGCCATATAGGCTTGAGTTTCACAGATTGATTGCTTGCCTATGGATTGGTTTTGAGTTACATAAGGGGGCACCGTAGGCTCCTTGAGAGCTCCCCAGCGGCGCAACATGGCCGGGGGGGTTGGGGTTGGGTACGAGGTGGGGAGAGAGGGGACTGGGTGGGGAAAAGATCATATAGAAGGTATAATGCAATACTATGAAATTCAATTTTCTCTATGATAGTAAAGCAGGTTTAGTTCTTACGTAGTCACCCATAGATAAAACAACACGATTCGTTTTTGGAATCTGTAAGTTGCAATTTCCTGGGAGACTGTAAAAAAGTGATTCTCAAACTGTGGGCCGGGGTCCACTGCAGGTTGGGCTTGTAATAAATTTCTAAAAATCCAAATAATATTTTTGCGTGTGTGTTGCTGTTGACAATTTATTTGAGTTATATTTTTTTATTGAGGCAGAGGTGGGGCCCAAACATTTGTGAAAATTTCAAGTGGGCCCCGAGTTGGAAAAGGATGGGAACCCCTGCTGTAACCTGTTATGATCGTTCAATCAAAATTATATTCCAGTAAAGTACATTATGTCTATATCAACCATCTCTGGTTGGGGGCGTCACATGTGGCAGTGTGGTGGGGGTGGGGATGGCATATAGAGAAGAGTGGTTGTACCATGGACATGTACTGTATAGTGTACATGTCTAGTGTTGCACCAAAGCCTTGGCCCCAAACTCCACATTGGCCTGTGGCCATAGGTCACTCTGGTAAACCTCACACAGAGACACATGACATGTTGCTGTGTTCATTCAACACTAAGAGTAGGGCCCATAAGACGATAATTAAAATCTACTCTCTTTAGTGCTGAATTAGCACTGCAAAAAATGTACAGTGCACGTAGGTCTAGTTCTCAGAGGTGGGATAACTTGGTGTTTTTTAATATACCTCTCTGTACCTCTGAGCAGAGCTGGAACCATAGATGGCCAGGGGTGTTGTTATGGCTCTGCAGAACAACAAACTAATCACACCATTCATTGACTTTGATGACAACTATGTGTGTGGGGTTTGTTTTTTATTGCTTTCAGCAGAATTCCAAAATTCAATGCAGTGTGGCCTGGAAGTATTGCATTGGCGGTGCCAGTCTACTGAAATATGGGTCTCAGGTTTTGGATTCCTCATAGGTTGGCACACTTGTTCTCTTAGGATGGATAATATGCATGTGTTCTCATGAAGAACATGAGGCAATGACAATTGGTGGTGAATTGTTAAATAAATTCATTGCGCATGTATAAAATTCGGGTAATGTTTTAGGATGTTCAATTTTTGTAACAGTGGATGAAACATTTGGATGCATGTGGGGTAGCGGATAGCCAGGGGATGCGATTCTCAAAAGCACAGTTGTTAGCCAGTTAGCATTAGATAAAAGTGTTAAGTAAATCTGAAAAACAAAACAAAACAACTAATTATTGTCTCTTTTCTTGTGTAGCTCTTCTGACTGCAGCTCTCCTTCTGGCTTCCATCTCTCTGCTCTGGACGGCAGCTCCATACATCTACAGGTACACACCTACACACCTGTTCATAAAGCTCCTCACATCTACAGGTACACACCTACACACCTATTCATAAAGCTCCTCACATCTACAGGTACACATCTACACACCTGTTCATAAAGCTCCTCACCTCTACAGGTACACACCTACACACCTATTCATAAAGCTCCTCACCTCTACAGGTACACACCTACACACCTATTCATAAAGCTCCTCACATCTACAGGTAGACACATACACACCTGTTCATAAAGCTCCTCACATCTACAGGTACACACCTACACACCTATTCATAAAGCTCCTCACATCTACAGGTACACACCTACACACCTGTTCATAAAGCTCCTCACATCTACAGGTACACACCTACACACCTATTCATAAAGCTCCTCACATCTACAGGTAGACACATACACACCTGTTCATAAAGCTCCTCACATCTACAGGTAGACACATACACACCTGTTCATGAAGCTCCTCACATCTACAGGTAGACACATACACACCTGTTCATGAAGCTCCTCACATCTACAGGTACACACCTACACACCTGTTCATAAAGCTCCTCACATCTACTGGTAGACACATACACACCTGTTCATAAAGCTCCTCACCTCTACAGGTACACACCTACACACCTATTCAAGAAGCTCCTCACATCTACAGGTACACACCTACACACCTGTTCATAAAGCTCCTCACCTCTACAGGTACACACCTACACACCTATTCATAAAGCTCCTCACCTCTACAGGTACACACCTACACACCTATTCATAAAGCTCCTCACATCTACAGGTACACACCTACACACCTATTCATAAAGCTCCTCACATCTACAGGTACACACCTACACACCTGTTCATAAAGCTCCTCACATCTACAGGTACACACCTACACACCTATTCATAAAGCTCCTCACATCTACAGGTACACATCTACACACCTGTTCATAAAGCTCCTCACATCTACAGGTACACATCTACACACCTATTCATGAAGCTCCTCACATCTACAGGTAGACACATACACACCTGTTCATAAAGCTCCTCACATCTACAGGTAGACACATACACACCTGTTCATGAAGCTCCTCACATCTACAGGTACACACCTACACACCTGTTCATAAAGCTCCTCACATCTACTGGTAGACACATACACACCTGTTCATAAAGCTCCTCACCTCTACAGGTACACACCTACACACCTATTCAAGAAGCTCCTCACATCTACAGGTACACACCTACACACCTGTTCATGAAGCTCCTCACATCTACAGGTACACACCTACACACCTATTCAAGAAGCTCCTCACATCTACAGGTAGACACATACACACCTATTCAAGAAGCTCCTCACATCTACAGGTAGACACATACACACCTGTTCATAAAGCTCCTCACATCTACAGGTACACATCTACACACCTGTTCATAAAGCTCCTCACATCTACAGGTACACATCTACACACCTATTCATGAAGCTCCTCACCTCTACAGGTACATTCACATATACTCCATACGTCTGCAGGTAGACACCTACAGTATATACTTCACCTGCTCCATTTTGGGAATTTTGAGAGCAGGTATAGTCTGTATACCGATTTATCAAGCTGTCAGAGCCGGTGTAGTCTGTAAAGTGTTACCTGTACCAAACATCTTCTATTAGAGTATAG
This sequence comes from Engraulis encrasicolus, assembly GCF_034702125.1. Classification (NCBI taxonomy): domain Eukaryota; kingdom Metazoa; phylum Chordata; class Actinopteri; order Clupeiformes; family Engraulidae; genus Engraulis; species Engraulis encrasicolus. The sequence continues at coordinate 18,811,346 of NC_085880.1, read as the reverse complement.
ATACCCCAAACCCTGCATACCCAATGCAAAAGGAGTGTGCGTCATCTACAGCGGTAAGGGAATTCCATTTACTCTCAACATAAAGTCTCCGAAGGTCTCCTAACTGAAGGTCTCCTGAAGGATCGTTCATCTGACACCACATGGATCCAGGAAAGGTATGGGCTTGATGTATCTTACTCTACTTGAAGATGTTTGGTACATGCAGGTACACACACTTTACAGACTACACCTGTGCAGACTATACCTGCTCTCAAAGTTCCCGAAACACTCAAGTCATAACATGGCTGCATGTTACAGGCAATAGCAATATCCATAAAGG
>NC_085880.1:18793527-18808527 GCF_034702125.1 Engraulis encrasicolus | reverse complement strand
TGTGTGTGTGTGTGAGTGTGAGTGTGAGTGTGAGTGTGAGTGTGTGTGTGTGTGTGTGTGTGTGTGTGTGTGTGTGTGTGTGTGTGCACGCACGCCCATGTGTGTGTGTGTGAGGGAGTGCGAGAGGATGGCGAAGGGAGGCTGTGGTCCAGGGATGGTGGCTGGCTGGCAGGGCTGCTGTGTGTGTGTGTGTGCGTGCGTGCGTGCGTGCGTGTGTGCATGCTGGCAGAGCAGCTTTGCTTTGCTTTCCTTTGTGTGTGCTGTGTGTGGAGATGACTCTGATGCCTGGCTTTATTGCACTGATATATGGATGGTGATAAAAGTGCATAAAGAAAAAAAGCTGGTCGTGCAGAAAGGCGGACGGCGATAAAACATCGAGCAGCAATTTTTCCGCTTATACCCGTCTTTAAAATCTGCACAAAGCATTATGGCAAGCCGAGCAACTGGATAAAGAACGCTATTGAGAGAGTAAAACTTGAAAAGAGAGAGATAAGTGAACAGTTTGATAGTTGGTGTTGCATGTTGCTTTGTGTATGGTCTCCTGCAGATTATCACCGTAACCCGTTAAGACACAGTGTTAAAAATTTTCTTTTACCAGAATGGCAATGACCAAGTCATACGTAGTGCATTACTAAATGCTTCGTCTTTTACATACATTACATTACATTGCATTTGGCAGACGCTTTGAAACCAAAGCGACTTTCAAACGAGGACATAATCATAGCCAACATCACTAGCCGATACAAAGTGCACAGGAAATATACAGAACAACAAGTGCAGATGCAAAGAAGGGTTGTTTTTTGATCTTATGTCAGAGTAGTGTAGAACTATGGTAGTTAACTTTTCAATCACTATTACAGCATGCCACTGGTGGACCAGCATGCATTATGGGGCTATAACCATTGTTTGAGTTGGCTCGGTGGGATGAGACGCTGTGAGAATGTGCCGCCATCCTGGGTTCGATTCCGAATTGAAGTCATTTGCTGATCCTTGCCCCCTCTCTCTCTCCCACTCATTTCCTGCCACACTCTCTCACTGGCCTGTCCTAAATAATAAATAAGGACATTTACTAAAGTCGGACATCCGGACATTTGTCACGTTTTCACCAAAATCAGGCGCCCACCATACTCGTTTGGGGGGAAAGCACAGGAGAATAGACATTTAATTGAATAGGTTGGTTGTCTTACTTGTATGCAATTTAAATAGTGTTATATTAAACTATGTGAAGTGATGAATGACCATGAAGATAATTTGTCGGGACATGATAAGAAGCGATATCTAGAAAAATTGGGTCTTGATTGGCATTGAAAAATACCCCTACACAATGTTATGTGCCATTTATCTCCCCTCTATCATTAATATTAACAAAAGCATCTAACACAGACTTCGACCACAACACAGCTTTTCAGCTCTGAAGTTTAATGTGGTGGAAGAAAGCAATACTACAAATGACCTCAGGAAGTTTGGTGCAGGTTGCTAACTGTTTAATGTCATTAATCTAAATTAATCATCTTCCTTCTATAGGCACTAATGTAAACATTTCCCCAATTTCAACATGGCAGTACTGTTGCAATGCAGTAGTGACGACATGCCGACTTAGTGAATAAAAGCCAAATAGACATCTTTAAAAAAAACAACATTTGGTGTCGTGACTTCATGTGCTTAGGGGCTACTTTGAGGTGATCACCATTTTGAGAACAGATGCGGAGCACACACCAGCATTGTTGTGCCCGGGGATTCGCCTGCATGCCCATTTTCTTTTCACATGGAATGACTCTGTCATTATGCTGAATCACTGTCTCTGTGTCTGTCTACTACTGTATGAAAACCAAAACCCCCCCACCTCTCGTTCCGCCCGCCACAAACACAAACCTCTGCTATCAAAACCTACTCTGGAGTAGTCAAAACACAATTAAGTGAATAGAGTTATTGCGATGGACACTGAGTTTGATAACTATACATGCAGACATTTGTGCTCAGTTACAGCTGCTTTGCACAATATTCAATATGTATTAAAACAAATTTGACAAGTAATCTAACAATGGAAATTGTAGATGATTGGAAAGCTGGTGTTGTTTTATTCTGAATGCTTACTACCAATGTCATTGTCTAATGCCAGAGTATGAATCCGTAACAATGATCAACAATGGCATTACTGCGTGTGCCCTTTAGACAGATATTACACAGTAAAAATGCAGTGTTAATTCAACACTTAGAGAGTTGATATACCATCCTATGGAGTGTATTTGGGTCCCAGAGTTCTCTCTAAGTGTTGACTTAACACTGCATTTTTGTCTGTGCAGAAACTTTAGAAGATTTCATGTGTGTCCTTTTTCACACTGAACTGGGGTGCATTTCTCGATTTTACAATGCAATTTCCCATTGGCAACTACCCAAGTTGCTAACTAGCTTGCAAGTACACTTTTGAGAGACGCAGCCCTGTCCATAGCCGTAACCAGACATTTTCAAATACCGAGGTCAAATACTGCGCGCTGTACTGTATGTACATTTAGAATGCTTCAAATACTTCAGTCAAATTCCTAAGTTTGTTTTTATTAATCACTGCCTTGAGGATAAATGGGGGTGTCGTAGACTGAATTCATCGTTTTTGATATTAATACTCATCATAGACACCTAACATTTTACATTACTGAAAAAAATACAGAGGACAGGAATGGTAGTTACGGCCATGGCCCTGTCCAGTAGCACTCACTGAAGTGTTTGTGCAGTGTTCAGAACGACTCTGCTGCTCCATAGGTGAAGTGAGGACGTTGAGAAATAGTCCTCCATAAATAATAATAGGGGCAAAGTAGCGCCCATACTCAGTCACAGTCTGAGGGGTGTCAGCCTACCTCATATTGATGTCCTTTCCATTAATTGCATTATTGTTGAGGTGGAATCAAAAATTACACGTCAGCTTGAGCTCGGTTGAGCTAATGCAAGTGTGTAAAATATGTGCCTTGGGCTAATAAGTTAAAGTTTTTTTTTTCTGCAGTGGGCACAAGCATCTGTCAACTGCCACTGAGGCCTGGTGAAATTTCCCAGGGCCCCCCCCCTAACTCCGTCCATCGTTCCTTCCTTCCTTTCACCCTTCCTTCCTTCCATCCTTCCTCCCTTCCTTCTCTTCCTCTCTCTCTGTCCCTCTCTCTCTCTCTCTCTCTCTCTCTCTCTCTCTCCCTCCGTCTGCTGCAACGCTTTGCCATTTATTTGTCAGATGTCATTTATGTGATATATACGGTACACCACTGTAGGCTTTGCATTTTCATTTCTTAAAAAGGATCTTGGTTTCAATCTTGTGGCAGCTTGGAGCTTGTGTTTCTTTCTGAGTTCCTTTCATATTCTGTGACTGCAGTCTGAATCACATGGTGTATATGAGCTGGCGATGTAGTCTGGAGCAAAGAGAAGTTCAAGGTATGGGGGAAGCTGTTCTTCGTTTTAGATGTAGTGTTGAGTCAATTTTAATGTTCTTCTAGTTGGTCCTAGTTGAAATAACAATGGGAAATGTCCTCTGTCCACCTTCTTCCGTTTTCTTAAAATATCTGCCAATACACAAACTAATAAACCGGTCGAATGTTTTGGAGCAAACAACAGAAACAATGGGATCTGATCATCATTAAAGATTTCAGATGGCAAAGGTCTTATTTGTCAACAGCTTGGCCAGTGTTTTCTTCTCCTCATTAAAGCAATTATCTACTTGTCAAGAAGCACTCAATCACGGGCTATTAAATGAGTGCCGGCTCTGGCAGGTTCTTGAATCTAGTCCACAGCTTTCTCTTTATTCAGTAAATATTTTACCAGACGCTGCACTGAAATATGATGCATAAGCAGCTTTTCAAAGTGTATCACAACTCCATCCAGGCCAGGCATCCAGAGGCTGATGTAATTAAAACATAGAGCTGATTTAAACATTTTAAATGATTTAAAAAGTTATTACCCCCATATGAATATTTCCTTTGGCAGAGCACTGAGTGCAAGACTTACGTAGTCTCTACCAAACGGCAAGATATTTTTACGCTTGAGATGCATTTCCCATGTTCAATGACGATTCCTATTTCTCTTCCATGTATTTGCACTGCACAAATACTGAACATTCAAGAGTCTGACATGTTAGAGGTTAGTACAGTAATCTCTGAGTGAAGCAGATGTCAAAGGTTGTGGAGAAAATATCAGTTGTAGTAGGCTATGTAGACACTATAGGTATGTCCGTAACAACCATATCAGTTAATACCATAAAACATTCTCGTCTCATACAATAACTACAACAACTAATATTCCAGGACATCATGTGGTAGTATAATAAAATCATTACATACACGTATAATATCTAATACAATAAAGAGGAGTTTATCTGATACAGTCTGTGTGTGTGCGTGCATGCGTGCTTGGGTGTGTCCGCATGTGTGTGTCTGTGTGTCTGTCTGCCTATCTGTGGCTATGTCAATGTGTGTGCGTGAGGCTTTGCTCAACCTTAATAGTCCTTTTGGAGATGATGGCACATGATTAAAATCTGGTATCAGCAGCGTAGGCCTAAAAGGATCAGTAATGGTTTCTGTTGCGTCTCTTAATTCAATTCTCCTCCAAGGGAAGACAGTGTAGTGTAGGGGGACATGGAGAGCTTTTGTCTGTCTGCCTATTTTGGGGATTGATTTGTTGCTTGCTGGGGGCACTTAAGGCGCAACATGCTACCACTTTTTGAGTAAAGCCATCCTCGCTCTATGCACAAAATACAAAATATCTTACCTGAGTGGCGTGTTGTTCAGAGCAGGTGTACAGGTGTCAGGTGAAATAAATAGATTTACATTTTCCCCAGATTAATCTCCGTGGCTCTTCTCCACTCCACTTTTTGAGTGAAGCCATCCTCGCTCTATGCACAAAATACAAAATATCTTCTCTGAGTGGCGTGGCGTTCAGAGCAGGTGTACAGGTGTCAGGTGAAATAAATAGGTGTACATTTTCCCCCACATTCATCTCAGTGGCTCTTCTCCTGTGTTAGATTTATGAGAGGGGAAAAAAACTGGCAAACTCGCATGTCACCCACACCAGAACATAGATTTATATTGTGCGTGGGTGACAGTCACTATGTCACTATATGGTATCATTCCATCAAATCCCCCCTCTCATTCTCTCTCTTTCTCTCTCTCTCTCTCTCTCTCTCTCTCTCTCTCTCTCTCTTTCTTCCTCTCTCTCTCTCTCTGGGAGCTGCACACATAATAAATTAGGCAGCGAGCTTTAGTCAGCATTTCAGGAGGAAGGGGTGCAGAGGACAAGCACTCATTTCCTGAGTGATTCTGGCCAAAGCTGAATTACCTGATGCACTCCAGATTCTGGCATCTATCTATGTATCTATGTATCTATGTATCTATGTATCTATCTATCTATCTATCTATCTATCTATCTATCTATCTATCTATCTATCTATCTATCTATCTATCTATCTATCTATCTATCTATCTATCTATCTATCTATCTATCTATCTATCTGTCTATCTATCTATGCCCCCCTTGGTCAGTCTCTCTCTCTCTCTCTCTCTCTCTCTCTCTCTCTCTCTCTCTCTCTCTCTCTCTCTCTCTCTCTCTCTCTCTCTCTCTCTCTCTCTCTCTCCCTCTCCCTGCCCATCTTCAGTTCATACAGTTCATGTGTATTGTGATCTTACTGCTTGTATCTGCTAGCGGGTCTCATACCCATGGCATAGCTGTCAGCCGGGTGCCACCCCTTTAACAAATAATGAAGATTGATAGCAGGTGACAGGATGATGTATCTGGGTCCGGTGCATGAATGCCACTGTTGAGGGACTCTAGCTAATACACTACAACAGTGAGTGCATTCCAATATGCAACCTTGCACCCTTCACTTGTGCTTGTGGCCTCGTACCAGGAAGTTATACGTCGTGATGACATCACTGACAACAGCATTATATCTCAATATCTTGCAAAAGCTCAATTACAAAGTCATTTTCTCATTTGCAAACTGGATGATGAATGAAGAATAGTCCCCCAAAAATTGTTGTAGCTAGGCTGACCACAGGGAAACTTAATTGTTTTCTCCACGGAGGTGGGCAAAACGTGAGGCCACAAGCACAAGTGGAGGACACAAGATAGCATATTGGAACGCACACAGTATGTTTTTACCCACCAGCTTCTTGAGGGACTCCATGTGTGTAGTAGTATTCGGGGTCTGGTTTGGTAACTGCTGGGGGTGTACAGTGTTTGGGTATCATGTTCCAAGTGTAAAGCCAGGAGGAACGCTCAGTGTTGTGGAAGGACCTCAGTGGCCAGTGTTGCCAGATTGGGCGGTTACCCGCCCAATTGGGCTGCTTGGGATGGCCGTCTATGGGTAAAATCGGGAAAAAGTCAGCCATTTATGCCCATAGAAATCAATGCAATTTGTTGAAATTGGGCGGAATTTAGAGCCTCTTGGCGGTTTTTGAGCACCTTTTGGGCGGGATTTGATCAGACACATCTGGCAACACTGTCAGTGGCACTTAGTTTGGCATGTGTCAGAAGCTGCCTCGAGAATATACAGCCGTGAGGCAAGGCGAGCACATCACATCACGCCAACGGGAGCCAGCAGACAGGACGTCAGGACAGCAGGACAGGACGGGACGGGACGCGATGTGGTGTTTTTATACTGCCACAGATGAGGTCATAGGCTTCCTGCCAGGAAATCATCTGGATTTTCGAAGTTGAGCAAGAACTGTGTGGGAGGGAGGGAGATTGAGAGACAGAGAGGGGGGGGGATTGAGAGAGAGAGAGAGAGAGAGAGAGAGAGAGAGAGAGACAGAGACAGAGACAGAGACAGAGACAGAGACCGAGAGAGAGCAATAGCTTTAAATACTATATAGCTTTTCATTTTTCAAATGTACACAGTCAGCATTTTTAGCACTTAATTTCCCAATATTGACATCCCATGTTCTATAATGGCTGGTGTGTCTCCTCAAACTTTGTTGTATTATTAGAGTGACATTTAAGACATTCTAACCGACCATGATTTACCATGTGCTGGAATATAAAACCTTAAGATGACTGCAGTGGGAATGAGATCTTAATACAGAATCACTCTTGTCAGTCAGGCTGGTGAATGTTTGAACTATTTATTTGAAACTTCCTCTGAGGAGAATATGAGCTGAGGGGAGACTGGATTGAGTGTGAAATCCTAAAATGGCCTCGTAGACATGTTTCAGTACCAACCTACCCAATTATTCTTTTGTTTCTCAACGACATATTGATTGAGAAAAACAAGGTAATATAGGGCTTGAGCCAGCATCTTTGTAGTCACTACAAACAACAAAATGCAAATGTGTAGCACCTCCCTGTCTCCTGTACAAAGTTCTCCCTGGTGGAGACTAATAAAGAAACCTAACTTAGTTCTTTGACTTCAAAGTTAGTTTTCTTAGTTATTTTTCCTCTGGGATATTAATGCTCCATGTTTTCCGGTTGAAACTGATTTCCCATTAAAACGTTGGCAACCAGAAAGTCCTGACTAATGTTTTCTTTCCAGGAACCTCGCAGTCATTCATACATTTCTTACAATTGATTAGTCTCCTGGACAAGAGGCATTCTGTAATAAGCTGAGTAGGCTAATAAATGGTGAGTGTACTGTATAAAGTGGGAGTGTCAGGTGGCTTTCAGATGCATCACTCACTTACTTCTTGTTTTTATACTCTGTGATTTGACAGCTTCTCCTTGACCATTATGGTGTTTGTGAACTACGGAGGAGGAGGCTACTGGTTCTTCCAACATGCTCCATGGAATGGTGATGTACACACACATACATGTTAACAGTAGTGTCTTTGCGCAGATGGGCCGGTCGGTGGGCCTGTTCACTCATTTCTGGAAAGACTCAACTAAATCATACACTGCTATGATATTACAGAGAGCCTTAAATAACAAATCAAAGCTCGTTCATTACACTTTTCATGACAATGAGGTTATAACTTAGGCTCTGCACAAAGGGGTTAAAACCCATTAAGCGACTTGAATATATTATAACTGTCATAAATTATAAGTGATATCTCTTCATCTTGTGGCTCTACATATACCAAGATAAAATTACTTACTTACGTACACTGTGCATACTGTGCCAACTGTAGAAAGCACTGAAAATCCTAATCTTAACGTATAGGCGGTAAACACATGTTGCCGCACACTAAATTACAATGTACATGATGCAATAGGATATTAAGATTATAATAAACCATTGCTTTGATGGTGTTATTGATTTATAGGAAGCAAAAGAATGGGCTCAGTAAGTACGCATTACAAATCACAACCACAATTTACAAATGCTATGTTCTATACATCAATATCTCCAAATTCTAATCCCCAAAGAATACCAGGGCTCTTATGTCAAATCAAAGCTGTACTGTACACGGCGTGCTGGGGCCCACCAAATAATGAGGCTTGAAAACAGTGTGACTTCTCTACCTAAACCAAATTAAGCATCCATCTAGCCGATCAATAGCACTAATAATCTACAAAGGAGTCGGATAAGGAGGGGTGGTGGCACGTTAAAATTTAATGGGAGAGCCATCACAAAGTGCATCTTCTGGAGTATTTAAAGATGAACTCAATTTAAGCTTTATAATAGGTCCTTCATCACATCAGCAAGAATTGTATTGATCAGGGAGGATGAGAAAGCTGATGGGTTTTCATCTCGCTAGCTATAGTAGCTACGGTAGCTAGCGAGGGCCTCCACTCTACTGTCATGGATGAGAGGCATGATTATAAATCATCCACTGTCTGAAAATCGAAGGATAATAAGAAAACATTGCTTTGGGGGCATTTCATTTTTATCAGTGCTCCCATAATGACGCTCGTCACACACACACATTTTTTGTTTGTTTGTTTTGGCTGGTGTCATTTGTGCCCTCATTGTGAGTCGTCATTGCCTGTGTGTGATTTCCACATGATTTAAACTGGGGCAATTTTAGAACGGATGCTTCAGAAAAAAGGAAAGTGTGGTCTATCAGATGCTATTATATGTCTGTCAAGCTGTCTTGTTTATCAGTGAAAGCTTTCATGTTTGGCGTCTCCTTCAGACCACCTTCATCTTGCACCAAGATGGACAATGTCAATATACTGAACTGTACGTGCTTTTATCCTTTACCTTTGCATTTGACCTCCCTCTCTCTCTCTCTCTCTCTCTCTCTCTCTCTCTCTCTCTCTCTCTCTCTCTCTCTCTCTCTCTGTCTCACTCTCTCTCTGTCTCTCTCTCTCCCTCTCTCTCTCTCTCTCTCTCTCTCTCTCTCTCTCTCTCTCTCTCTCTCTCTCTCTCTCCTTCTCTGTGTGTCTTGTGGTTATGTAACAGGTCTCACGGTGGCTGATCTGGTGATGCCTTGGTAAGCTGCCAACATGTACTTAATCAATCAATAATTATTTTCCTTTGTGTCTTATCGAAATGCAAACACCAAGAGCAAGTAAAGGGGCTCACGGGTATCTCGCCCCACCTACTTGACCTTTCCTTATCGATCCAGAGAACAAAGCCAAAATACTGTATGCTCAGTGGCATTTTGTCCAAAATACAGTTGAGTTTTATATTTTACACTTGGCTTGGTGGTCTATCTGGTAGCCGTTTCATGCAGATGGGATCGCCGGCGATCCTATTCACTCTTAGCTGAAACAGCTTAACTACCTCATAAAAACATCGCCATGACATTGCAGACAATCCAAAGTAACAGATTAGGACATGGTCATTTCATTACCATTTTTTCAACATTAAGGTTTTAACAGAGGCTCAGCATGAAAAGGTTAACGGTCATGTTCATGTTCATGTAGCTGTCCCCAACTGGGTTCTTGTGATGTTCTTGTGGCGTTCTCACTGCAGGTTTGTGTTTATCATCGGGACGTCCGTGGTGCTAGCGTTCAGCTCGATGCGGCGCAGGGGAGTGGGCCGTGTGCAGCTGGTCAGGAAGCTCAGCTGGAGGACATTGGTGCTCATCCTCATCGGCTTCTGCTTCATGAACTACAGCCCCAAAGACGGAGCGCGTACGTCCCGTTTACATTTTTATATTACATTACATTACATTACGCTTAACTGATGCTCTTATACAAAATGACTTACATCCAAAGTGACTTACATTTATCGGCATATACTCTCTGAAGTGTTGCCGTGGAAATTCACGTCCAGGAAGAACGCTTGTGTTTGTGTTGCTTGTGTGAGATGTCATTAAAGCTATAGTGCTGGTAAGTTCAGTGGTGAATTTCTCTAGAAGATGACACAAAACCAGAAGCTTTTGGAATACATCATCGTGGCCATTTCCAGGGAAACGTGTCTTGAGGGATAATCGGAGATGGTTCTTTCATTGTAATTTCATGGCATAACTGAGCAGCAGCGTAAATTAAATATTTATCCCTTGATTATCAAGATGATCATCCTTCATGGAACTGATGATCTTCCAAGCAACAGCTAGTAGATGGATGTGGCCTTTCTTAGAATAGCCGCCAGCCAGTCATCTCTGGTCGCGGGCTACTAGCATGTGCGACTGCAGCACCACTTTATACTTGTGGTAACGGAACACACCCTCCTCAAGAAACACTCTGCGCCGCAGACACACACTCACAGCTCAACGCCGCCGGAACACGTGGGAGATATGCTGACGTCCGCAATTCTGGAGGTTTATATCCACTCAATTAATTGAAGGCTGCCTCTGTTGAGGCCATAGATTCTGAGCTTTTGCTGGCCCACACCCCCTCCGTTACCCTGTCAAGCTGCCAGAGGCCTTGCTTGAAATATGGATGGCTCTCGACAGACTCCTCAACAGACATGTGACGTTATGCCATGTAGTGTTGCCAGATGTGTCTGATCAAATCCCGCCCAAAAGGTTCTCAAAAACTGCCAAAATGTCAACAAATTACATTGATTTCTATGGGCATAAAACGGCAGAAAAAAACGCCAAATGGCCAATTTTTCCCGGTTTTACCCGCAGACGGCCATCCCAAGTAGCCCAATTGGGTGGGTAACCGCCCAATCTGGCAACACTGATGCCATGCCTTGCGAGCCGGTGATTGTGTTGAGCTGTATTAGCAGCAGGGAGAATAGGACCGGATGGTTGGCAGTGGCACTGTTGTAGTTGAGAGATGACACTTTTATGTCTGGTTGATAGTTTGTTGTTACAATGCAAAGTGAAGATCAATAGAATTGATAAAAAAAATCAGATTTTTGCTGTAGGTAAAATCAATTGAGAGGCTTTTAAAAAAATACTGCAAGAGCTGTAGTGTGATGTGGCGCATTACAACATTATAATAAGTGCTGCAGGAGATTTCATCGCTTTCTAACAAGACAGATTAACCAATTTGTTAACGGGCTAGAGAAAGATGAAACGCTATCTCTCCTAGACAGACAGTACTGATTAAAGAGACATACAGTGGTGGCCTAAATAGCCTGAAGGAACATTTTTCACAGTGCAGCCGTGGCCTAATTGTTAGGGAGAAGGTGGTCTTAAGATCAAAGGGTTGCGGGTTCGAATCATACGCTACGTTCCATCCCATACTACACCTCCATCCATGGCTGAAGTGCCCTTGAGCAAGGCACTTAACCCAACTTGTTCCAGGGACCGAAACCAATACCCTGTAAACAACTGTAAGTCGCTTTGGATAAAAAAGCGTCAGCTAAGCATAATGTAATGTAATGTAATCTCTCGTAGGCCTATGAATGCATCATTTAAACAGGCTTGTCAAAATGTCAGACTCACAGTGTATTTCCAAGTCTGTGTCTCTAGATATTTGTATCATATGATACAAATTTAGAATATTGTTAAGGCAAAAGTCAAAGGGTAGTTATACGGTAGCTGGCCAGCCCTATTGAGTCCATTAAAGATGCTCAATTTCATGCTAATACAACAATCTGCAGTTGTTTCAGAGGTTTTCATGAGTCGATATGTTCCAAAAAGGCGTTCTTTAATTTAGAAGACCCCTGTTGAACTGTGCCACGTATTCAACTGCCCGCGTGTGTGTGGGAGGTCGACAAGGTTACTGAAGCTAATAAGCTAGAGTCAATTACTATTAGCCTGTGATGAGAAACAAGAGAGCGAGCTGATCTGGACATAATGGCTTCCGCTGGTGGCACTCTGGCGATTGCTAAAGATGTGACACACAGAGTGAAGTGCAGGAAGAGTTGATAGGGTTTCCTGGGAGAGATACAGCTGTCTGAAAAGGGTGTCCTTTCCTTCCAGCGCCAGCCAACTCTCTTTTTTTTCTTTCTTTTTTTCCTCCCTCTCTCGTCGGGCTTCTAGGTGGTAATGCAATGCACTAGGCTAGGCTATTTAACCTGGTTAGCGCAAATATTGTGACGCTAAATCACCTCAGTGGCTAATATCCTGCGGGGTGTTGGGCAGAGGTCAGGTTGGGCACAACAAAACGCTACTGTAATGGACAATTACTGCAGATAGAGTTTCGTTGTCATGGTTCCAGCTACACAGTAGATTTTCGTATAATGGAATCAAGGGGCTTTTACCATAAAACCGCTGAATTTTTCCTTCACTTGTTTTTTTTTCAATCTGGGCACTTTGTCAATTCCCCTGTGGTGTTAACACCCCGCTGTCTGCATTCAAACTGCGGTCAGGGCTAGTTATTTATTTTGTTTTGTTTGTTTTTTTCACTTTCCTCTCACTAGTATGTCTCTACCGCCTAAAGTTGAGATGTGGTAATGATGGTTTGTAAGTACATGCATGCACTTGTGTGCATGCTTGTAATTGTGCGTCTGTGTGTGTGTGTGTGTGTGTGTGTGTGTGTGTGTGTGCGTGCGTGCGTGTGTGTGTGTGCGTGCGTGCCTACTGTATGTGCGTATCCCTGTGTGTGTCTTTGTGCCTGTAAGTGCGAATATCTGTGTGCATGTATCGCACAAGTCGAAGCAGGTGGGGGGCAAATGGAGTGATGGCTTCCCTTGGCTGTTAATCCAATTCGATAGAGGGGGGTGGGAATACAGGCTGCCTGGTGTGCCAGGGCCAAGTGTGCCTGCCTTAATGGAGTTGTGTACAGTCCTATGAATCTTAGCCAGAGGCTCCACATTGTCAGGCCTTAAAGAGCCTCTGATCCATTGGGCTGTCAGTAAGGGGATAAAGCGCTGATAGTTTCCCCCTCGAAGGCAAATGTACTGTACAGTACACGCAAGACCTTTATGTGTTCATCGCACGATGATCCCACGGCACCGCAGTTTGCAATTGAATAGTCTTTTGTCACGGTAGCAACAAGGGTTAAGTCAGATGTATTGTTATCTACATTCTAACAAGTGTTTTATGTCGTAAAGAGATTTATTGATTTCTTGATCTTGATCTTTGATTCTGAGAGTATTGTGAGTGATGGGCCGGGGTCTTCCTGCTTTAGACGCCTGGGCGTGTGTGTGCCACGTCCGCTGCTTCCAAACGACAGATGCCATTACTCATTAAGAGCTCCTCCTGCTCTTCCTGTAGGAAGCAAGGCGACGTTTCCTCTTTTTATTTGATTTGTTGGATCAATAATCAGGGTTATATTGTTTCTCGCACTCTTACTGTACAGTACGTGCCACAAAGAGGTTTTCAATTAACTAATGTGTAGATTACCATCAATCTCTGCCACGCACGCACACACATGTGCGCATGCACACGCGCGCGTGCCCACAAACACACACACACACACACACACACACGCACACATGCATATGCGACCACGCACACACACACAGACACACACAAACACACACACACACACACACACACACACACACACACACACACACACACACACACACACACACACACACACACACACACACCTATACAACGACACACACAGACACACAGATACAGTACACGCAAAGGCCATCTTGGTCCAACTTCCTTCCTCCCAGTGTCTCCAGATGTAAAGGAGGGGAGGTGGGAGGTTGGGGGGGGGCATGCATCCATCTTCCTTGGAGCAGCAGACACCAGTTAGTTAACCACAGAGGGAGTGACAGGGAGCTCATCCCAGTCCCTCTGTGTCAGCAGCTTATCTTCAGAAGGACTAAGTGCCTTTTAAGAGATCACTCCGGAAAACTGCCCAGATCAGGGCTCCTCGCAACACAACAATGCCTCACAAAGCTTATACACAGCAGATTGTGCTTACAGTACTATTTTGTTTCCAAATGTGATTTTTTTCCCCTGAATATCATCCTAAAAAGCTATTTCAACAATACTACGTATTCAACACAACACATCACAATATTAGGTTGTGTACTCACACAGAAAAAAAAATCAGTGTTCAGTTGTGGTGTGTGTGTGTGTGTGTGTGTGTGTGTGTGTGTGTGTGTGTGTGTGTGTGTGTGTGTGTGTGTGTGTGTGTGTGTGTGCGTGCGCGTGCGCGTGCGTGCGTGTGTGTCTGTGTCTGTGTGTCTGTGTGTGTGTGTATGCATGTGTGTCTGTGTGTCTGTGTCATGACTCCCGTGTGTGTCCCGTTGCAGTGTCGTGGTCATGGTTGCGGATACCTGGAGTTCTGCAGCGTCTGGGCTTCACCTACTTTGTGCTGGCCCTGATGCAGACCTTCTCCGCCCGCACAGACGTTCCACTCAAACAGGTGAATAGCCCACTCAGACATCCCACTCAAACAGGTGAAAAGCCCACAAACTAGACATCCCACTCAAACAGGTGAATAGCCCACTCACTACAGACATCCCACTCAAACAGGTGAAAAGCCCACAAACTAGACATCCCACTCAAACAGGTGAATAGCCCACTCACATCAGACATCCCACTTAAAGAGCATTAGGTTTGCTCATAGAAATTTCCGTATATAGTAGTGTAATGGAAAGAGGGCCAGGATTGATGCCTCTCCTCATAGCTCTTTGAGTGCCATGGACTTGAAAACGAGTCTTTTCAGAATGTAGGGCACAGTGCCAAAGACTTGATATCAAGTCAATTGCGTTTTTTTTTTATGGGGGGTGGGGCCTAACCCGTTGATCTGGTATGTTTGTTGTTCACATGGACAAAGAACTCAATTTTTTATGGCTCTTGAAAAATCACTCAAACGTTGAAAAAAGCCTGGCAACCCCCC
>NC_085880.1:18786027-18788527 GCF_034702125.1 Engraulis encrasicolus | reverse complement strand
AGGGGGCAGCCCTCAATGGCACCCCAAAGGGAGCAGTGTGGCAGGACGGTACCATGCTCAGGGTACCTCAGTCATGGAGGAAGATGGGAGAGAGCACAGATTAATTACTCACTAATTCACGGGTTCACATACTTGCACACGTCAATTTGCATCTGTTGCCTTCCCATCCACTTGATGTTACCCTGCAAACACAGCAGAAGAGACAAAAGCTACAAAGAGTCGATGGAAGTGTGTTTATAGGAAGAGCGACACGAGCAATAGAAGCGACAGAGTATGTCCGTTAAAAGCAGAATGCAAGCATTCCGACATTCCTATTGGTTGCAGAGTCTATCATATTCATGCTATTTGTTGCTGTCGTGCTGAATTGAGGCTCCACTGTACTATGTGGAATGTTCTGCCACAATCAAAAATGTTTCAGAAGCCGTGGATATTTTTACGGACATAATGAAAGTGCATTGAAAGTGCATAGTTATTGAAATAGTTTTGGCCTCTCGTCTACACGTAAACAGAGCTTTAGAATGTGCATATCAGAATTCATTAAGGGGCCTAAAATGGAATAGTCACAATGGAGTTTTTATTTTTATCCACATGTCGTGTTTACACCTAAGCGGATAAAAAAATATCCACATTTAAAAATATCTGCATGCGTTTAACCAGCAACTTAAATGTTCACCTGTTGATGGATCGGTCATGCTCTGGCCTACCGGTAGTATAGGGGTAGTCTGGCGATGCCATGGACTTCCACCCAAAGATTTTGGCTCCGCACGTAGTCTGGTGAAACCCTCCTAGCTCGGTTCGCTCATTGTTTAGCAAAGAGTTGAGAGTGGTGACGCAAAACTCAACCACGGAGTCCATTACTGATTGGTTAAGGTAACACTATTCACACTTTTGTCTTTTTATTTGTACGCTTTTGCAACACTATATCATAACACTCATGCTAATAAAACACAATTTTTATTTTTATTTTATTTTTAATTCGGAGGACCAATGGATTTAAATGGCAGAGCTCAGACCATCTCCCACCCTCCATGGAGACGGATTCCTCTTAGCTTTCGCCAGACTAGTATAGGGGGGCCCAGGTGGGAGAAGCACTGCCATCTCCATCACTTCACTTTACTTCACAGTGCTTGGGTTTTAGGTATGACAAGACTGTTCAGCCATTTTTACCAACCCTGTTGCCAAGATACTGACAGCTGACTTCATAACTCATAGGAGGCAGCACGAAGGGAACATCTATAAAAGTAAATTGGGCAAGACGAAGGTATCTTAGAAGGCAGTATTTTATTTATACATTCATGGCGTCCAAAAAATGCCTGTCTGATGCCTGGCTGCTCCTTTGCAAGAGCCAATGATGAGGTTGGTAGCAATGACGAAAATTCCATCGATTCGTGTAGCTACTAAAACCACAATAATTATTTAATTCATGGCGTCTAAGCATGCCTTGATGCCTGTCTTCTTTACATGCTCCTTTACAAGAGACAATAGTGTTGATAACAATGATGACATTTACAGTGATAAGCGCAATGATTAAATATTGTCTATTGATAGACTATCCTGATGTTCTTCTTGTACTGTTTGTCTTTTCCTGTTGCTGTGTCTGCCATGTGTGCCAGGGGCTACTTGGGTGCAGGGGGCATCGGAGATGAAGGACTGTACCCAAATTGCACAGGAGGAGCGGCTGCATACATAGACAAGTGGCTGCTAGGGCACAACATCTACCACTGGCCCACATGCAAGGTAACTACTGTAGCTGGCTTGATATCCAAAGGTCTGAAGCTCCTATGCACAGCCAGTTCAGGTGCTGGTGAAGTGCAGTCATCAGTAACACAAGGAAAACAAGAAGAATCACTGCACACTGGTGGACTTCATGTTCCTGCTTTTTTACATTTAGTGAACATGCTTTTCGCTTGTGCTTCCTCAGGTTCACAAAGTGAAAGCACAAGTGAAACGCATTGTTCACTAAATACAATCTTAAAAAGCAGCAAAATGAATACCACCAGTGTGTGGTGATTCTTCTTCCTTTTTCGTCTGGCTTGCGTTTAGCTATTGAAGACATGAGGCATTTTAAAGGTTCGCTGTGGAAACGGTTTTAGATGTTCATTATCAAAGCCTGTGTTACACCTACTCTGCCCTACAAAGCAGAAATTGCTGTTGAAAATGAGTGATTTTGTGATTTTAAATGGTTAACACTGGAATAATGTATATCAAACTGGCATACAGTATATGAAAATATAAAGTGAAATAAGATAATTGATCTGCAAAAAATGTGGTAATATAGAGTAACAAATCAATGTCAATATATACCTAACACTACTTGGGCTGGACAACAACTCCAACAAAGTCATTTTACTCACTTCTGAGCTATGAATAGTTACTGACTTTTTGCTTTGCAGGGCAGTGCTGATTTTGGTTGTGAAATGATCTGAAATTGTGGATGGCATTTTGAACGCAACCATAGCTGTAATACATACTGTAGTCCGAGATGTGAGTTATGAGAGAG
>NC_085880.1:18738527-18778527 GCF_034702125.1 Engraulis encrasicolus | reverse complement strand
GAAGAAATATTCGCACACCGCAAAAGCTCCCTTGTCGTGATTTAGTGTGAAAAAATGGCACAACGTTTCGACCAGCAAGGTCTTCGTCAGGTGTCCAGGTGACATTTCTCCTTGAACCTGTCGTGTGCAGTAATAACTGGTTTATAAACCGTCACAGTCGTAACATTGTATTGTATTCAGGCTGACTGTTTTCACTGGGAATTGGGCGCGGTGTGGCATCCTGCGACGTATAGCTTTCATATTAATGGGATGTCTTACTTCTGTGTGCAGCTTAGCCCCATAGTCTGTCGCTATGGTATGCAAAGTTAAACTCATTTGACAAATCCATGTCTTGATGTGTATGTGTGTTCATGTACACTGTAGCCTATACTATTCATGTGGGTCTGCTGTGTGATGTGTGAATTTTTTGAACGTGTGTGTGTGTGTGTGTGTGTGTGTGTGTGTGTGTGTGTGTGTGTGTGTGTGTGTGTGTGTGTGTGTGTGTGTGTGTGTGTGTGTGTGTGTGTGTGTGTGTGTGACTGTGTCTGTGTGTCTTTGTTCGTGTTGGCATACGTACATGTGTGTATGGAGCAAGTCATGCTTGCGTGTGTGTGTGTGTGTGTGTGTGTGTGTGTGTGTGTGTGTGTGTGTGTGTGTGTGTGTGTGTGTGTGTGTGTGTGTGTGTGTGTGTGTGTGTGTGTGTGTGTGTCTGTCTGTCTGTCTGTCTGTCTGTCTGTCTGTCTGTGACTGTGTCTTTGTGTGACTGTGTCTATGTGTCTTTGTTCGTGTTCGCATACGTACATGTGTGTATAGAGCAAGTCATGTGCGTGCTTGCATGTGTGTGTGTGTGTGTGTGTGTGCGTGCGTGTGTGTGTGTGCATGCATGTGCATGTATGTGTGTGTGTTTGTGTGCGTGTGTGTGTGTGTGTATGCGCGCGTCCGTGTGTGTGTGTGTGTTCTGTATGTTTTGCATGATTAAGGATTTGGTTCCAGGCAGAGCAGCGTAGAGAGCCTCCTCTGGGAGGAGACCGGATGAGTCTCATAGCTCACATGGTGCCTAATGGTTTCCCTATCCCCTTGCTCTAATACGGACACACGTACAGGCCCAGGGTGCACAGACTAACAGATCACGTTCGCCTGAGCCTCTCCCCTTACCAGAACATGTCCTCTAACGCCGGCTTTTTCTTTCTGTGGCACCCAGAGCTTCCTCCTATAGTCATCATTTATCAAGCAAATAATCATCTGGTAGCACCATACACATGCTGTCATTGGGGCATTACATTGCATTACTTTACATTGCATTTGGCAGATGTGTTTTAACCAACGCGACTTACAATCGAGGACATAGTAGTCAACAACACTAATACAGTAGTTGCAAAGTGCACATACTG
Organism: Engraulis encrasicolus; assembly: GCF_034702125.1. Classification (NCBI taxonomy): domain Eukaryota; kingdom Metazoa; phylum Chordata; class Actinopteri; order Clupeiformes; family Engraulidae; genus Engraulis; species Engraulis encrasicolus. Next base: position 18,777,157 of record NC_085880.1, on the reverse strand, counting down.
TAGAGCGAGCAATAAGACTGACAGGCATACTGTCATTGGGCACAGTAACACTTACGAGGAAGCATGTATTCACAGGAATATATGAACATATACAGTATGTGAGTGTCCATCCATTGAGTGTCCATCCGTCACAGATTTATTTTTGTTTGTTTGGGCGATAACTTTCAGGCCAATGCCAATGCTTTCAGGATTATTTCAATATGGAGCTTTTATTTGTGTGCACTAGCATAAAATTTTGAATAGATTTTGCACCACTTCTTGGGTTCTAACACTCAACAGTAGGTCTATTTCTACCACAAAGCAGAAATCAGGATTAGTGACTTTTATTGACATTGACATAGAACAAGTCCGTCGACATTGCACGTGAATATATCTTTGGTGCAGGCTCCCGTCTTCGCAATGAAATGAAAGGCACATATCCTCCCTTCGGAGATGGAGGTGGGTGTATCCTGCCCCCTTTGCAGGCGGGAACCAACTGGTGACAGTGGCTGGAGGGACGGCGGAAGCTTCAAAATTGGCTTACGCTAGGTATGAAGAAACAAAGTTAGACCATATATATATTTATATATTAGGTCTATTAGGTTTTTATGAGACAGGATACTGGAGGAGAGACAGGAAGTGCGTTGGGAGAGATGGGGAAGGGCTGGTAAAGGGCCCGGGCTGGTCGGTTGTGTAGCAGAGGGCCAGACTTGCATATTCTATTGGCTGAGGGAGAAAGGATGCGTTAGTGACGTAGAGGGAGTTCTTAGATCGGCATGCCTTGATTGGGCGATAAGCATGAGATGATGCTGATAAGGGAGATATTAAATAATTGGTTGGAGAACGTTTAATGTTGGCTGAAACATTTGAATCTTCGTGGCAGAACTTCCACAGTAGCTCCCATTAACTGGTTACATTTTTCAAGTGAACTTATTCAAAACGGCCAACTGTCACAATGGCCACAGAAGCGTTACAATCGACGCTTTGGTGTTTCGTTCCACTCGTTTTAGTTATGGTTTCTACTTTCTTTTTTAAATGTATTTTTTTGGCTTTTATTGTCTGTATTCACGATAGGACAGTGGAGAAAGACAGGAAGTCAACGGGAGAGAGAGACTGGGAAGGATCGGCAAATGACCCGGGCCGGTATCAAACCCGGATCGCCGTTGTAGCATTGCATTGCCCTACCATTTAAGCCATGACTGGACCATGGTTTCTAATTTTTATTTGATTTCATTATTTATTATAATAAACATTCATGAATGCCCTTATTGTACTCCAGTGAATACAAGCTTCAGACGTAGTGTGTTGAGTGTTGTGAATTAATTTAAATGTGAAGGAAGATGGCGTCCGCGCATTTGTCTTACTTGGGAAGTTTCGCCCGGTGCTTAATTCCAATGCACAATGATGCAGTGGGAAGAAAAAGGAGTCACACACAGGAGCAGGATGCTGTTCGGTGAAACTGTATTAAAAGCCAAAAGTAAAGAGAAGCCAAAACAAAAAGTGGGTTACAAACGTTTCGGTCTAGCCCATCATCAGTGTTCCCAAAATCGAATTATATATGATTAATTAATTTAAACGAAAGTCTTCAGAATGATTTACTGATGTATTAGCACCACTAAACTGAAGCAAGATGCTCTAGATGCGTCCTCACTTTGGGTGGTCCAAACAACACAGCACTTAGGAAAGATGAGGATTGGTTGTGTGTGTGTGTGTGTGTGTGTGTGTGTGTGTGTGTGTGTGTGTGTGTGTGTGTGTGTGTGTGTGTGTGTGTGTGTGTGTGTGTGTGTGTGTGTGTGTGTGTGTGTCTGTGTGTCTGTGTCTGTGTCTGTGTCTGTGTCTGTGTCTGTGTGAAGCGGGGGTGATAATGAATATGGGTTCCTGGAGGACTCATCCCAAAAGTGCACTTGTACAGTATGTTTTCACCTTAATGTTGCCTCTCCCAGTAACGACTGGTTTTATCCACCTTCCCAAATGTCCCGTAAAATGTGAATAACAAATCCCCCACCCCCCACCCCCAGTCAGGGGTTACTCAGGGGTGCCTTCTGTATTATGTCTCAGAGACTGGTGTTTGAGAGCTCCAACCAGCAGGTCCTGCTTAGGCCGTTGGTTTCTCCCTCTGTCCATCTGTGCCTGTCTCTTTCTCTGTCTCTTTCTCTCTCTCCCCTCTCTCTCTCTTTCTCTCTCTCCTCTCTCTCTCTCTCTCTCTCTCTCTCTCTCTCTCTCTCTCTCTCTCTCTCACCAAGGGCGCACGCACACACACACACACACACACACACACACACACACACACACACACACACACACACACACACACACTTTTGCTTTTGCTTTCTCTCTCTCTCTCTCTCTCTCTCTCTCTCTCTCTCTCTCTCTCTCTCTCTCTCTCTCTCTCTCTCTCTCTCTCTCTCTCTCTCTCTCTGGGTCTGTTTCTCCGTTGTTTTGGGTTCCCAGGGCTCCTGGAATGCCGTGTCCCTGCAGGTGATGACGGAGCGCTAGTGTCTGGCTCTGGACTCTAGTGTCAGTTAGTCTCTAGTGGCTCTGGGCTCCTCAGGGGCCACTCAGGCCAGGGGCAGGAGGCCAGGGGGCCAGGGGGGGGGGCAGGGTTGGCCTTGTGGGGCCAGGGGCCCTGTGGCCCCCCTGTAGCACAGAGCGGACAATGGGGCTAACGTCACCACCTGGGCCTGCACAAACACATGCACGCATGCACGCACGCATGCAGACGCGCATGCACACACGCACACACACTCTCAAACAAGCATACACACATGCACGATCACAGGCCTGCATACCACACATGCACATTCACACTCACACTCTCACTTATACACACACACACACACACACACACACACACACACACACAGACAGACAGACAGACAGACAGACAGACAGACAGACAGACAGACAGACAGACAGACAGACAGATACATACACATGCACAAGACAATCTCAAATTTTAAAATATTTTAAATGCTGTATCTTGTGCTGAGAGCAGCTATACCCAGTCCTACTTACAGTACTTGTAGACCGAAATGCAGAAGTGTCCAACTGGAAGACTGTATCAAGTATCATTCCAGCTCATTTGGACAAGTCATGATCAGGAAGTGATCTCCCATTACATTGGCGTTGTAATGATCCAGAGACACCGTATATGAGCTATGATATTCAATACGTTTTGGAATTACTAATTATTCCTAATTGGACTGTGTTACAAAGAAAAAAAAATCATGCCATATTTCTTTATCATCACATCCGGGTGTCATGAAAATGATTTGTGAGGGGAAAAAAGATGTAATGACAATGTCGTTATTGATTGTCAAGTTGGTGTATTAATTAAGCCGTTTCAAACAGCGCAAATGCGTAGAGCGCCTAATGATGTCAGCGAGCGAGCCGGAGTCTTATTTTGCCCTGAGACATTTTCAGCCGTCGGTGTCCTTCAAGCTTCAAGTGCCGTGCCCTTAGTTGTTCACTCGGCTCAAGGTTAATTAGGCTTTTGTGCCTTGTTGTCAGCCATGTTTCCCAGAAGAAATATCTCCAGTTGGGTCTTCTTATGGGAAGGACATGCTTGTCAAGCTTAATTGGGGTTTTAGCCACAGTCTGTGTCCATGTCTGTGTCTGTGTGTGTTTATTATCTAGCATCGTATTTGAATCCTAATGGCAGGGGTGCCGACAGGGCGGGACAAAGGGGACAGTTGTCCCGGGCCCAGGGAGAGATGGGGCCCAGAATTGGTTTGTCATTACATTGCATCTATTGGGCATATGACTATGTCCCGGGCCTGGCCAAAGCTGTCAGTGGCCCTGCTAATGGGATGTGCTATTGCTAGTGTTAATGGGACCAGTAATATGACATGGGAGATGACAGGTTAGCATTTGCCATTTTTGACAATTTAATACTATTGAACTATTGAACTGTAATAGTGAACTATTTTAGCAGCGTAAGCAAAATACGTCAACACTTAAATATTAGGACTGCTTTACAATATTTATATGGGTGTTTGTGTGTGTATTTATATATATATTCAGCGTGTGTGTGTGTGTGTGTGTGTGTGTGTGTGTGTGTGTGTGTGTGTGTGTGTTTGTGTTTGTACAGCGTACTGTATGGTTGTCTTTGTCAGCTTTTGTGCCTGTGTGTCTGTGTAATGTGTGCCTGTGCGTATTCCTCTTTTGTGAATCAGGGGACCCTATAGTATTAATGGAAGCGTGATGTGATCCCCTAGTCTTTAGAATTTCATTATCCCTAACACCTATGACAAATCGCTCCATTATATTGCTGTGTTGAATCATATCAGCCATTATGGCTGCCGTATGCAGGGGGCTATGGAGACTAGAGCAGAGCAGGCTGTTGAAATATATGGCAGATCTAACACCACTTTACCTGGAGGCAGACACACCACACAGCCAGAACAACACATTACGTTTGCCATTTCTTTTCACGCGCGAAAGAGAAACGGAAAAAAATGATAATGAGTTAGAGGCTGTTTACACGTATAGGCTTATGGATATTTTTTGTAAAGAACGTGTTGGTTTGGGCCTCTCGTTTATACGTAAGTGGAGTTTTAGAAAGCCCATTTCAAAAATATCCCATTTAGGGGGTAAAATGCACCTGTCAAAATGGAGTTTTTATTTTTATCGGCATGTTGTGTTTACAGTTTACATAAACCTATTTTAAAAATCTGTATACATGTAATCAGCACCTTAGTGAGTTTACCGTATATTATTACAATCTACTGTATTTTCTGGGTTTTGTCCCTCCACAGCCTTTCTACTATTGTAAGGGCTTCCCTGATGTGGCATTTTTTTTTAACCTAAACTGCTGTTTGACATACAGCACATTGTGCAGTCATCTCTCTGATAGTTTGTGTGCACAGTTGGGATTGTCGTTCAGGTTTCTTGTTGTTCCCATTTCTTGCCGACCACAGTTCTTGTCGCCCACATTTCTGACTAAAAGCTCTGAGTGAATCTGCTGTCCGTCACCGCCTGTTTGTTCGTGCCAAACATCCTTCCTCACTCATCTCCTACACCATCACAGCCAGGGCCGGATTAAAATTGCCCGGGGCCCCTAGGCTATACATGTTATTGTAGGCCCCTGTGGAGGGCAAATTCTGTCACAAGATTACATAGAGAGCATCATAATCAAGACAGCGTCATAATCTTTAGCCAGAAATAAGGGATACCGTGTCTGCCAATTGTTGAGAGGAGTATTAACAACATTCCAAGATGGCCCACCTTTCGAGGACAATGGGGGGCGGGGGGGGCTGCAGCCATATCTAGCCTGTGCGTTAATCCCGGCCCTGCCTGATCACATCACGTGTCCTCGTGAGGCAAACCTTGACCTGCAGGCAGGCAGGCAGACCGGTCGGCAGGGCCCAGGGCAGGTCTCGGTCTTGCCTCCCCGAAGACCATCACCGCTAAGATTTGTCAATGTGAACAAGAATCAATTATGGCCTCCCCCTGGAGAGATGTGGCATTTGGAGGGAAGGCTTTTGAAGCTGCGGGAGGGCGAGCGGGCGGTTGAACAGCCACTTGTTTCGCTAATGTGCTCTCTTGACATGAGAGCTGAGCTGCTACCCAGAAGGCTGTGCAACAAGAATCAACAGCCTCTGAGCATGGAGATGAACACATACACACACAGAGACACGCACACACACACACACATACACATTAACACACGCACGTATGCACACACACAAACACACACACATTAACACACGCACGTATGCACACACACACACACACACACACACACACACACACACACACACACACACACACACACACACACACACACACACACACACACACACACACGCACACACACACAAACACACACGTATGCGCGTACACGTGGTCATGGAGATGAACACAGACAGACAGACACACACATACCCACGCATTAACAGGCATGCACGCACGCACACACACACACACACACACACACACACACACACACACACACACACACACACACACACACACACACACACACACACACAGGACTGCTACATCTTCCACCATGAGCGTCATACATTTTAGTTATTTTTCTATCATTTTTTTCTTTTCCAACGGTAGTTCGCGTCTTCCTCATCCCCCTCCCCCCTCATCCCCATGCCAGCAAAACAAGGGAGCCCAGCCCATCCCAGCCCAGCGCAGCCCAGCCCCGAGATAATTAAAGTTCAACGATCAGTGCTGAGCAGCGAGAGATTGAAATTGAGCGACTGGCCCACATAGCGTACCGTACCCACATAGCGTAGCGCTCCACACCACACCACACCACACCACACCAGCGACTGTCCCACATCCTGCACTGCTGTGTAGCCTGCCCCGGGGCCCCAATCCACAGCACAGCCAGGCTATTTCCACACCATTGATTCTGTCATCTACACGAGTGATGGATATTCCTCTAACTAGTCTGTTTGGATACTGATCTGCCTTTCGTTCTTTTCTTCTTTTGAGGATGAGGAATGCCTCTTCTCTCCTTTTCTTTTTCGACCCCACCCCCCTCTAAGTAGAGAATAAATAGCTGAGGCAACAGGGAGGCGTGTAATGTAATACTGGATTTCAGTAATATTTGATTCAGAGTAAGGAATCAAATCCTCATGTGTGCGTCTGTGTGTGGGAGTGTTTACAACTTTGTTGTATGCGTGTGTGTGCGTGTGCATGATGTGTGTATGTGTGTGTGCGCGCACGCGTGTGTGCGTTTGCACGTGTGTGCGTGCGTGCGTGTATGTGTGCATTCGTGTGCGTGTGTTTGTGCATGTGCGTGTATTCATGTGTATGTGTGTGTGTGTGTGTGTGTGTGTGTGTGTGTGTGTGTCTGTGTGTCTGTGTGTGTGTCTTTCCCCCTCCTCTTTCTCCCTCTCTCGTCCTCCTTTTTGTTTTTCTCTATTCCTTGGACTGACCCCCCACCCTCAACCCCACACAGACACACACACACACACACACACACACACACACACACACACACACACACACACACACACACACACACACACACACACACACACACACACACACACACACACACACACACACACACACACACACACACACACACACACACATCTCTCTGATGTGGTACAGTGCTTTAATTTCCTTTAACAGTGTGTTTGGCAGAGAGTTTGCTAGCATCTGTGACGTTTTTATTTTTAGTGCAGAAAGAGAACACTTGTATCAGGCGTTAGAAAGTTGGTGTTGTTAGCCTGTTTGCTGTCCTGGATCAATGTTGCCTTGACATGCTCCAAGGCTCTGGCATCAGGGCTGGACTGGTCATCTGGCAACACAGGGCAATTTCCCGGTTCACCGACAGTCCTCAGGGGGTGATGCTTTTGGGGTTTTTGGATTTTCTTATAGAGTGTAACGATATTGCATGGAACCGAGAAAGAGTCATGACACTGTATTGTGATGCAGGACTGGACTGAGAACAATAAAAACAAAATTGTTAGGCCCTCCCTAAATAGTGGGCCATTCTGGTTTGCCCTACAAAGGCAAAGTGCAGTAACTCACTATTTACTGTAGAGAAGGCCTCACAAAAATGCCTGTGCCTTCTTCTTGTTCCCAGTCCAGTCCTGTCTGACATGCACTTACTCTCCGGCTGCACCCCCCGATCGTAGCGTGGGAGGTCTTGGGTATCTCTTGTAGCATCCTCTTCGTGGTGTTTACTTTATTGCCCGGGCATTGATTTGGAAATCTGTTTCATTTCTTCCCTCAGGGAGCCTGCGCAGCCAGCCTTTCTAAGTGCACGCGAGACGAAGGATTTATACCTGTCAATAAAAATCTTTGGTAAGTGCTTCCTGACCCTCTAAATCCAGCCACTTTTCCTCACCAAAAAAAAGAAAGGGATGAGTTTCCAGAAGGCACAAATCACTGTCCGCTAAAACATGCGTTTAGTTACCCCTCTAATGACAGCACGCCCTGTAAATAATCACCAGCAACTGTTGGGACAGTGCGGCGAGCTGGCAGGGCAGGCCAATACATTCTCTGACCTGATCACTCTTCTTAGCAGCTAGAGAGAGAGAAGGAGAGAGAGAGAGGGAGAGATGGAAAGGGAGATCGTGTGTGTGAGAGAAAGAGACAGACATAGCGAGAGAGAGAGAGAGATGGAAATAGAGTGAGCAAGAGGGAAAGGGAGATTGTGTGTGAGAGACAGAGAGAGAGAGAGACGGAGGAATGAAGAAAAATAGTGAGGAGAGAGAGAAATTGTATGCGAGAGAGAGAATGGTAGAGAGAGAGAGAGAGACTGTCTGTGTGTGTGAGAGAGAAAGAGACAGACAGAAAGAAGAAAGAGAGAGAGAGAGATGGAAATAGAGTGAGCAAGAGGGAAAGGGAGACTGTGTGTGAGAGACAGAGAGAGAGAGAGAGAGAGAGGGAGGAATGAAGAAAAGAGAGAGAAATTGTATGAGAGAGAGAGAACCAGAGAGAGAGAGAAATTGTATGAGAGAGGGAGATAGATAGCGAGGGAGGGGCAGAGAGAGAAATAGAGAGAGCATTTTTATAGCCCTCGTCCTTTCATCGTGTCATGACTTCTCACCATCACAAACGCTGCCGTTAAAAAAAGAAAGAGAGGCTTGGTGTAAATCTGCAACACTTGCCAATCCTAAAGTATGATGCCACACAGATATTTAGGTCATTTGTTTAAATGGAACTAGACAACCGTGGCCACGTGGAAGGAATACTTTGAGGGCAATCCTTCGTAATTCAACATGATGTATCTAAATTTCTGTTTCTGGTATGAACATTTGGGCTTGAAATTTAGATCTGTTTTGGACTTTTTATGATCCATTTCAAATGCTATCACACAAAACTCTTCATCTTAAATCAGACACATTTTCTTTGCTTTTTGTGACTGTGGTTTAGCGACCAGATTTTTTTTAAAAAAAATGCATTTTTGAACATTTGTTAACACATATGTTTCAAAGACAGATACCCAGATATTGTTCCTCACGACTCCAGACTGCATATTGTTTTTCAGTCTGAATTCTATGATGTCATCCTGCACAGACACACAGGCTGTCCATCTCTTTTCCATATTCTGTACTGCCATTCTAAGGCAGTTCTACAGTACAAAGGCAAAGCACTATATTCTTTACCACAAAGGCAAAGTGCAGTAACATTTTTTATCAAAATTGTGTTTAGACTGAAAATAGTTTATCTTGTGGCTGCGGTCCACATGTTGTCCAATGTTAGAGATATTGCCATCCCTTTCCCATATTCTGTACTTTGCTGCAGCTTTTGCACAGACTTGGTCAGATCACATCACATCACATCACATCACATGCTGCCCCGCTACTACCTGAGCAGGTCTAATGGATAGATAGACAGTCCATCATCATGCACATCATGCAGCTTATTGAGCTCTCCAGTGTGAGTGGCCGCCTGGCCGCCTGTCTCCACATCCCCACAGCAGTAATTAACTCCCAGCCTTCCAGAGACACTGCCCCTCCCTCCCAGCCAGGGTTGCCAGATCAGACTGATGATTTCCAGCCCAAAACAAAATGCTCAAAACCCGCCTGGAAGCACTAAATCCTGTTGATTGCTATGGCCATTCATAAATCTTCAGGGAAAACCTGTCCAAACTTCTTACCCTTTTTCACCCGCAGAAAGTCATCCTAAGCAACCCAATTGGGCGGAAAACTGCCCAATCTGGCAACAATGCTCCCAGCCACCCAGGGACTGTTCCCTCCCAGCCAGAGACTGTTCCCTACCTGCCAGGCCCAGCTTTCAGATTGAATAAGACGGAAGAGATGCCTGCAGCATGTCCCAGAGCATCATCCCTCCCTCACCCTCCACCACCCCTCACCATCACCATTCTCCACCATATGCACAGATACACTACACACACCCACACACACACACATGCAGAAATGTACAGACATGTACATACATGTGCTGTACACACACATGCACGCACACACATGCAGCATCACACCCCCCCAACTCACACACACACACACACACACACAAACACACATCGCCTCCCCTCCCCTCCACCCAGGCACTTGACTTCCTCACTGCATGGTTGCCATTTTGCATTAGGTGATATTACATTAAACATTCTTGCACTTAGGAACAGACAGGGACAAGGCTGGCTGGCACGGCCGGCCACTGCAGGTGCCAGGGATTCACTCTCAGCTCTGCACTAATGCTGCTTATGGACTCACCCCGCTGCAGAGAGCAAGCTACCGGCACTGTAGCAGCAGCGTCCTGCTTCATGAGTGCTATAGGAGAGTGTATAGCCATAGCATAATCTGCCATATTGTTTATTTATTTATTTATCGGCATTCATTTCCACCAGGGCCGGATTAAGACGGCCGGGAGCCCCTAGGCTTCAGGGTGCTATGGGCCCCCCTGGAAAGCAAATTTCGCAACAACTTTACATAGACAGTGTCATAATTATGAGCTTGGAATTAAGGATAACATGTCTACCGACTGTACTCAACACAATGCATTTTTCAATATTGCATCTTGTCACAATTTTTCCCTTTTGGCTGATCAAGGGCCCCTGGCAGGTGGGGGCCCCCTAGGCTGCAGCCATATCTAGCCTGTGCGTTAATACAGCCCTGATTCCCAACCCCAACCCTGCTTCCCTTCTCTCTCCTCCCTCCTCCGTCCTCCCTCCCTGCATCCCTTCATCTCTCCACCTCCTCCACTCCACCCTGTCATATGGCTCCTTCTGTTTGCTGATTACTCCGCTCCTCAATAATGTAACATGTCCCAGACGTCGCGATATTGAATGGGCTGTAAAATGGGCGCTCATTTGTAACCGTTTGTTGTCAGCATATAAGGGTCGTGACCTCTGTCTGTCTAAGTTTCATACAGTAAAGTATGCAAAGCTTATGGAAAAAAGGGGAGCAGCTAATTGGAAGCACTGTATGTATGAATATTCATCTGCAATTTTCATTTGCCAGATGGCAAGACGATGAAAAAATATGGGAAAGGGCTGTTCGGCCCAATAATAATAATAATAAAAAAACATCTAAAACTTTAAAAACGCATCAATTTATCCCATGTTCTAAAGTATGAACATATTGACCGCACAACAGAGGACTTGAGCTGAAAAAAATGAGAAGATATGATGTTGGCTGTCAGTAGCTGAAAAGACTGAGGATCGTTAATAAAGCAGTTCCGTTGAACAACAGCAGCACCAAACAAATCTCAGCACTGCTGTAGTGTACATGTACACGGACAGTGATACAGTACATGGCCTTTACTCTCGCTGCCATTTTCTGGTGTTTTTATCTTGCTTTTGATTGGCAGGTAACATTCCGAATCTGGCAAATATCACTTTCTGCCACAGTGACGACATCATCTGGTTATTGTGCTCTTTCTGCCGCTGGGTACCAATATCCACAACTTTTGCAGTGTCTCTTTTCATCTGATTATGGTTCTTTCTGTCCAAGGATGTCAGTTGATCCATTGCTATATTAAATATGTAAATGCTTGTGTATTATATGATACAATGTACAATGCAAGTGATATTCCCAATATCTACTATACGTACTAATAATCCATGTACAGTACTACAATAATCCAAGCCTTTTCCACACACAGCGTGCATCTTGTAGTGTCTTGTGTCTTGGCGGCTAATATAAGATACTGCTGTGCCTCAAATTGTGCGCTTGTGTCAGTGCACTGACATTTAGTGCATAGTGCACAAGTAAAGTACACTGATGTCTTTACTGTACAGTCTCGAGGGAAAGTTTGGATTTTCAGTACAATGATCTTTCAGAGTGAGTGCCCTACGGACTGAAGCATAGTGCCCGAAGTGCACGAGTGTTCCATTTGAGACACAGATATCTCCCCCTCAGCTCAGGTGTCTTCTCTCAGGTGTGGCTAATATAAACGATCTATGTCTTGTCTTAGCTGCTAATATAAGCTACATGTGTCCACCCCTCAGGTCTCTGTCCTATGTGACCTGCATGGGCTTCATGTCCTTCCTGCTGCTGGGGCTGATGTACTTCATCATAGACATCAAAGGCTGGTGGGGTGGCCAGCCATTCATATATCCAGGTGCGTATGACTAAGAACAAACACCAGCATCACTATGTTATGTTGTTCTACCAATTATTTCAAAAGCATGCAATTCTGCATGTTCATTTTGTCTGTTTGGAGAAATAATATTTCACCCAATCGCAAAATGAATCGCTTGAATGAATTTTCCAGCTAGGTCACCGCAACACTAATATGCCACTCTGTCATTCTCAGCGTTGAGATTACCATAATGGCACCATTATACTGTTGTTGTTGTTGTTGTCTGTTGCTGTTGTCTGCAGGCATGAACTCCATCTTGGTGTATGTGGGCCACTCTCTGCTGGGCTTCTACTTCCCATTCAGTTGGGAGATGCGCTACACCGATAGCCACTGGGAGGGGCTCTTCCGGAGCCTCTGGGCCACCGGACTCTGGCTGCTCGTCGCATACTTCCTCTACAGGAAGAAATTCTTCCTGAAAATCTGATGGCCTGGTGGTCACCTACCTACCTACACTCTCAGAAATAAAGGTACAGAACTCGTCACTGTGGCAGTACCTTCAGGGGAAGTACCATTGTGTCGCTTGATTAGTACCCCAAAAAACATGCGTTCAGTTTCTTGCAATGTTGACAAATGTGCATCTGTCACCTATTTTTTGAAGTTCCACCCAAGTAACACAATGGTACTCCCCTTTAGAGTACTGCCACAGCGACGAGTTCTGTACCTTTATTTCTGAGAGTGTACCTAGCTGCCTGACCCCTCCACCCCCCACCTCCTACTGCCAACCAACCAACCAATTAACCAACCAACCCAACCAACAAAACTGGCATGATCAATTCAAGCCGACTCGACCCTCTACTTGACCCAACTCTACTGTGCCTGCTCTACAAAGAAGAAATTCTCTTTTAAAAATCTGATCCACCCAACTGAACCTAACTAACTTAAAGGTGCACTGTGTAATATTTTTTGTTGTTTATTTCCAGAATTCATGCTGTCCATTCACAAATGTTACCTTTTTCACAAATACTTGCATATTTTCATTTTCATTTTTCATATATGAAAAGGGGGATCTTCTCCATTGTCCGCCATTCCAGAAATTAACATTGTTAGATGCAAATTTGGCCATACTTGTCAATATTAGTTCATTATATTAAGTAAATATTCCAACAGGAAAAATGGGCTATTTGGCGATTTTTTTCCTGCCGTTTTATGCCCATAGAAATCAATGTAATTTCTTGAAATTGGGCGGAATTTGGCACATTTTGGCGGTTTTTGAGAACCTGGGCGGGGTTTGATAGAACACATCTGGCAACACTGCACAGCACAGTTTGAGTATTGCATACTTGCAATACCTACTTTGGCCATCATCTTACACAGTGCACCTCAAACTAATCTAAAATCTGATGGCCCATATAGGCATGGTGCAGATGGCACATGGGGAGAATGGGGACATGTCCATCCCAATAAAAGTATTTGATTCATGTATGTACTTTCATTACCCCGCCCCCCCCCAAAAAAAAAAACAAGAAAGAAAATCACTTCTGTGCCCCCCTAATCTTATCATGGAATCCTCAGCCCTGCACCGAGGTAAACCCCCTGATGCCTACCCTCACCTCACCCCAAAATGCCCCTTTCTCGTCCCCATCTCCATTACATGGGGCCACACAGGACCAAAGGAATGAAATTGGGGGGATACTATTTTGTGGCCTTAATTTGCAAATAGCCAGGCGGGTGTAAAAAGAAAGAAAGCCGCTGGGAGAGAGAGAGGGGCCAGATTTATGGAGGAGCACAGACACCTGCGATGGTTTATTTGGTGTCTGCTCCGTTAAGAAGCGAACGCGGCGATTAAATCAAATATACTGAAGTGGTACTTAACAAATTAGAAGCAGCGATTCCTCCACTCCAGCCTGCCCATTATCAATCGGTTGCCATGGTCACTCGCCGGGTTATTCAGGAGGGGGGGCCGCAACCATCTGCTCCTCAAGTGACAGTGCCTTAATGGGGGTCAAGCTGGACGCCCGTGTGTGTGTGTGTGTGTGTGTGTGTGTGCGTGCGTGCGTGCGTGCGTGTGTGTGTGTGTGTGTGTGCGTGTGCGTGTGCGTGTGCGTGTGCGAGTGTGAGTGTGAGTGTGTGTGTGGTGAGGGGGGAGGGGGGGGGGCGTAAAAAGGCCAGCCCCCCCTGTGCTGCTTCTTCTAATGGTCAGATGACACAGCAGCAGAAACTGAGCATTACTGATACATCTCTTTTTTAGACTAGATATACTGTATTTGCTTCTTCACTGTTTGCTCTCTTTCCCTTTCCCTCACCACTCTCTCTCTCTACTATACCTCTCTGTTTGTTTTTGTAATCACTGTGCACAAAACAGAGGAGTAATATTATTTGTAAAATAAATGCCTACTGTACTGCCATTGTCCCTTCTCATCTTCATTTCTTTCCCCTCATGGAGATATTACAGTGCCTCAGATAGCATCAGGTATAGCCAGTGTGTTGCATTGCAATGTCCAAACGGTAGGGGTATTATTTGGTCCAGTTTGGACACGGACAGAGAGCGAGAGAGATGAGAGTCGATGAGATCTGGTTATGGGCACAGCAGAGATTAAATCTCCATTTCTTTAATGAGTTTGAAGAAAGAGGGAAGAGGACACGCTTCTTGCTTATGGGAGCACTGGGTGAGTACTGCCTGCCTGCCTGCCTCCCTGCCTGCCTGCCTGCCTCCCTGCCTCCCTGCCTCCCTGCCTGCCTGCCTGCCTCCCTGCCTGCCTGCCTGCCTGCCTGCCTCCCTGCCTGCCTCCCTGCCTGCCTGCCTGCTTGCCTCCCTCCTGCCTGCCTGCCTTCCTGCCTGCCTTCCTGCCTGCCTGCCTGCCCAAAAAGCTGAATCACTTTGGCTGCTCGAAACGCCCATCTCCAGAGTCGTCAGTAGCTATATAAACACTCATCTACACAGTCATCAGTAGCTACATAAACACTCTCAACGGCAGCTGTTACTGCGGAAAGACCACACAGACATCCTCACATTACATGGTACTAGCAGTCAGGGTAATACAAAGTAATACTACTACTACTAATAATAATAATGAGAGGAATAACAATAGTAATAATAATAATAATAATAATAATAATAATAATAATAATAATAATAATAATAATAATAATAGTAATAATATATTTTTTACAAAGTGTGTTTCATTACATCACATCATATGTCACTATTTTACTACAGAGGTTGAAGGTATTGGTAACAGTGCCCAGAGCAATGTGGGGGGAAGGGTTCGGTGCCTCTGTCAAGGACACTTCAGCTTTGGACAATATGGGATTCAAACCTGCATCCATCAGATTTTAAGTCTGATTCTCTAACCATAAGGCCATGGCTGCCCATTACCAAGATGGGTTCATACAAAGAATGTACAGTAAAAGGTGTGTAGGACGGTGGCCAGATTAGGTGTTGCAAGTATGCCGCTCATTGCAACTATGCTGCCCATTCCCAAATTTGGTCTTTTTTCATAAATATGCACTGAGTAATAAACTAATATTTACAGGTCTGACCAAAGTCCTGTACATTTTGCAGCTAAAGATGTCTATTACGGAAAATTCGAAATGGCAGAGACAGAGAAGATCCACCTTTTTATGTATAAAAGTGTCATTGTCCAGGTCATAATGAATATGTTGAAACCGATTGCGGTGGAAAATGCTCATGAAAAAGATAACAATTGTGAATGGCCAGCATAAATTCTAGAAGTAAACTACTAAATAAATGACATACTCTAACTTTAAAGTATGAAACAAATAAATTGTATTTAACTACAGCGCCCCCAATGAGTCATGCTGCCCCAGCCTGACCTTACTGCACCAGCTCCTCCTTTCTGAGGCCAGGGGTGTTCGCCTCTTAGACACACAATATGCACCGCTTTTATCTGCACATCACATCGCTACGCTGATCAAGATAACAAAGCATCCAGCGCAGTCATCTCATCTCATCCTCCCTCATCCTCAATACTCAGCAGTATAATGGAATAGTATAATCCATTTTTAAAACTTGTTTTGGAGAGCTGCCATGCCCCTTCAAAGGAACCTTATGAACACAATGTTATGAGTGATGAGGGAGCGAGTGAAGGAGAGAAAGAAAGAGAGAGAGCAGAGAGGGAGAGAGAGAGCAGAGAGGGAGGGAGCAAAGAGGGAGGGAGAGAGAGAAAATGAATGGGTGAAAAATGGGTTGATGATTTAACGTCGACTATTCTTTGGCCGCTATGGTAAAAAAAAAAAAGAAACATCCCCCATTGTCCCGTAAGGATCTATACAGCATATCAATTCTTTTAAAAGCATTCAGTAAAGGGACCAAACTGTATGGTATGGATTTGAAAAAGCCACACTGCGCCTCCGCCCTCGTCTCTCTCTCTACTTGATCTGGTTATGATGGCACGTCTGGCCCCTTGCGTTTGGGGGGCCCAGCGGGGACAGGGACAGGGACGGCCGGGGTCAGGGTCGAGAAATATCCAGTTGTGTGGTTACGCTTGTCACAGATCTGCCAGCGCGTTGCCTTGTCCCTATTGATTTCTACTGACCATATGTCTGCAAATGCCATCGGGTGTCTCATGTATAGCGTAACATGATATCTGGGGTGTTGTCCACCTTTCAGTAAGAGCCCTGTACTGTGTGCTGTATGTTTAGCAATGTAAACTAAATCCTCTTGAGGGCCGCACTCTGGGGACACCATGCTAGTGATACATTACACACATTACGGTATGGACGGAGTCACATTAGACACATTGTGACTATGGAATTGGAGTATTGCTGATTTGGATCCTGTGGTTCTCTGTGTGTTTTGTGTGTAGATGCACCCCTGGGTTAACTACATGTACATGCACAGTGTAATTTCAGTTCCTGTATATCCCAAGCTTCTCCTGTTATAACACTTGTACATTCTTACTTCCTATGGCAGTTATTTTTGCTTTAGTTACCACCAGACATGCCAACCTCACAGGACAGCATTTTTTGGTAATTATAGTATTTGTAGTCATGCCGATACAATTTCAAGAAAGATATTGTCAAATGTGAGTGAGGACACCCCCACCCCCACCCTCTATACAAAGCAAATTCAACCAATGGTTGGCAGCACACACCTCAAAATCTTAGAGCCTACATTCAATTTTTTTAAAAAAAACTTGGACCCCATCATTACCATCTGTCAAACTAAAACAACGCTATGTTAGTGTCATTTTGACAAAACCCCCGTGCATTTTATACATTGACATATACAGTATGTACTGTACATATTTGGTGGCTGTAGGCTCTCCTGTGGGATGCCCAGGTTATGCTGTCTCTATCCTCTGGGGGCCATTATTACATAATGCCCATGGGCTGTCTCTGAGCAGCATGGAGAAGGTCCACATGTCCTCAAGTCATTTGCAAAGAGGTGTTGTCCTGAATACATACAGTGCATGGAGTAGAGTGCAGTCACATTCAGTGAAGGGTGTGTCTCTGTGTGCGTGTGTGTGTGTGTGTGTGTGTGTGTGTGTGTGTGTGTGTGTGTGTGTGTGTGTGTGTGTGTGTGTGTGTGTGTGTGTGTGTGTGTCAGTTGTTGTAGTGTCCTGTGTAGAATATCACCCTGATGATATTACTTTACTTACTGTACATGCCAAAACATTCATAAGGACAAAACATCATTAAACAGAAACAAACTGATATGAGATTTTGAAGGTACTGTTGGCTATTTCCTTTCCGTTAGGCACCTACGTGTATGTACCTATCCGGCTCTGGAGACACTGATTGATGTGATTGTGGTGTGATTGTGGCGTGATGCACTGGAGGCTATAGCCTAGTGTTTCTCAACAGGGGCTCTATAGCCCCCCAGTGGGTCTTAGGGGACCTTTAGGCGGCGTTGAAAAGGAGTCCACTGAGAAGAGTGGCAGTCAGTTGCAAATGGTGGGCAATCAATTCGGGGCAATAGTCTGTTTTACTTTTTAATACTAAAGGGGGCGTTGGCAGACTTTTGATGAGTTCAAGGGGGTGTTGGCAGGTGTATGATGATGTAAGGGGGGCCTTTCTTTTAAAAAAAAAAAAAAAAAAAGGTTGAGAACCGCTGCTCTAGCCCATGGCGAGGTAATGTATCAAGGTTGGCACACGGCACCAGAGTCCAGGCCGCCAGCCCAGACCAGACGCGATCGGGACCCGACCTCAGACACAGCCATCAATGTCAGGGCTAGCAGAGCAGGGTGGACTTAACCACACTGACTCACACACACACTGTGTACAAGGAGGAATTACTGCACAGGCCTACCAGGCCCAGGCCCAGGGGCCCAAGAGTTGTCAAGGGGGCCCTGAAGGCCAAGCCTCTATATTTCCTATTTCACGTTGTGCTAAAATCACACTTTTAACAACTCCATTTTCAAATTTTCTTGGCAGGACATACCCCAGAACCCCCAACAACATCTGGCCTCTAACATCTGGCCTGAAACCCTGCATCTTCTATTACATTATTATCTTATCTTATCTTATTATATGGTTGTGACGTCATCGGTCGAATGCTCCATTCATTTCAACGGGGCTCCCCAACGTTCGCACGTCTGTTATTTTTCGATAACGGACGGGTTGGTCTATAACAGACCGCTGTCAATGGCAACAAGACTCCGCCCAACAAGACTCCGCTCCGCGTCGGGGTCTAAAGATTCTCTCTGTCGTGCTGCTATTCCACGGTAGCGACCTTCTCGCCGAACGTTAACCCTTACTTATCTTATCTTATCTTATCTTATCTTATCTTATCTTATCTTATCTTATCTTATCTTATCTTATAGACTAGCAACATCCATTGAGGGGGCCCTTTCTTGTTGTCTGGCCCAGGGGCCCATGGATTCATAATCCGTCCCTGCCTGCCTGTGTATATACACCAGTGTGGCTATTCCAGACCAGCGCTAGACCGCTCTCCATCACAGAGCAATCGGGGCACACACACACACACACACATACACACACACAGACACAGACACACACACCGAAATACAAAAGCACAGTATGAGTCACAATGGGATTAAATGTGAAACAAAATGTCAAATGCTAAATGGGAAATGATAAGGTGTGTTATGTGGAGTAAAAGTCATTTGGCGCACATGCAGCCTCTACCTCTGTGGTGAGGGGATTCAAGATGACTTTCCCTGAAAATATCGGAAACGCGGGGGCCAGCAAAGGCCAGATGGTCTGGTTAAAATTATCAAATCAATCTTCCAATGGCTTATTTTGGCTGTAAAGTATAAGTGGTTCAAGCACAGCGAGATCTTTTCGCACACTCGCTGCTAATGGTGATGGGCAAGATGTCTGGAATGAACATAGACTCCCCTGAGTCAGCTACATGTGTCCGTGGAGAAGTCCAAGACTTAACCTACATCAATCTAAACATGGACCACGATTAGCATGATTAGCATTTGTGCATAATTTGCTACGCCTCCGACCGCTCAAGGTTGTCCGGCCGTTTCTGAGTCTGTGAGTACGGCCATCACAGATTCTTTGTTTGCACAATAACTTTTACATTTTCACCAAATTTTGTGTTAACATTGTGACAGGTAGCCTACTATACATTCACTTATTCAATTTTGGAGGACAACACTTTCAAGATGGCCGAATATTCACTTACATTACATTACATTACATTGCACTTACCTGATGCTTTCATTTATTCAAAGCAAGGTATTGGGTATCAGTCCCTGAAGCAATGTGGGGTTAGGTGCCTTGCTCAAGGGCACTTCAGCCATGAATGGAGATGTAGGGAGAGGTCAGGGGGGATTTGTACCTGCAACCCCTGGAGAGACCAACTCTCTAACCACTAGGCCACGGCTGCCCCAATTATTTTACCATAATTTTTGAATGGGTGGATGGATTTGCATCACATCGTATTGAACTGAGGAAATTTGGGATTCCAATCCATTCAAGATGGCCAACTTATAAGATGGGTGCGGAGGCCTCAGAAATCACACTCTGGTGTTGAGTTCCACGTGTGTGATACAGTTGATACAGTTATGACTGTCAAGGAGGAAACACAGAGCTCCTAGTGATCCCAGCTAAAGAGACAATCTGTCACAACATCAACCTCAAGATGGGGTCTACCACTGTGGCCCCAAACAAAGTCGCCAAAAAACCTTGACGTCATGATTGATGTCCATCTGTCATCCTCCAACCACATTGGATCAGTTGCCTACCGATTTGTGCTGTTAAACATAGTGAAAATCAGACCTTACCTGACCCAACAAGCAGTGCAACTATAGTGCAAGCCATGGTCATCTCCCGCCTGAATTATTGCAATCCCCTCCCAGCAGGTATACCTATTTGTAGCCTGATTATCATCGACGTTCAAATCTCTTCGAGACTTGGTCTGACCAAGAGCATAACAACGTTTCCCAAACTTCATGGTTGTCCTGCCTCCCTTGGTTTGCTTATGGTTGTTTGCTTATCGACAAAGTGGGAGGAGTTCCCGTATTTGCGGGAACTCAGAAAGTACTTGCATTGCTCTTGACCTGACTAGTTGCAACGCTGAAAGTGTTGCGTCACTAGGAGGGCGTAGCTTGGCTAACCTGTTTGTGTAATACCATTGCAGATGGTCCAGAACCCTGCAGCGGATTTGGTATTCACTCAACCCAAAAAGTCCCATGTTACTCCTCTATTTATCGAGATGTACTGGCTACCAGTGGCTGTCCATCAAGGACAAGGCCCTGACCCTTGCCTATAAACCACCTCAGGAATGACTAAAGGACATACTAAGGCCTTATGTTTCTGCCAGAGTTGTGCATCTCCAACACAAACCACACAGCCATGCCCCCTCCTTGCTCTAATCGATCCCAGTCAAAACTGTTCTCTGTTATTGTCCCTCGGTGATGGGGCAAACTTCCAGACTAGGGTCATCTCTCTCAAACAAGTAAAGACTCTTCTCTTTCATTGAATATGTGTTCACTCCATTTAACCCTGTACTAATGTACTTAAAAAAAACTAACCCCATTATTCTGTATATTTCATGTGCACTTTATATCTGCAAGTACTTTATGTGTATGCAATTTTCATGTGTAACAGTATAAAGGCTTATCTTATCTTGTCTTGTCTTGTCTTATCTTATCTTATCTTATCTTATCTTATCCTATCTTATCTTACAGTATCTTAGGACAGTCATGGGCAAGCGGGTAGGGCACCAGACTTGTAGCCCAGAGGTTGAGGAGTGCTGTGGAATGCTGCTGTGTCACAATGACAATGGGAGTTGGAGTTTCCCAGTTGGGCTTTCAGTTGGGCTTATCTTAGCCATACAGCATGGCACAATCATCAGTAGAGAGAGTGAATGTATTAGCCTGGCAAGCCAGACTAAATGTTAGATTGAATGTGAATATTTAGTCAGGCCCCAATCAATGAGAAATCGGAAGATTGTTGATGGAAGCAAACCATTATTTCAAACTGTGTCTGTGCCTATTGGCCAACACTTTGCCGTCACTCCCTCAAAACCCTGTCCGCTTTGCATCCATAGATTCAAAACAAATCAAAACAAATCTCCTGCGTTGTGATTGTTTCAGGGCATGGGGCATTGTCCGAGGCTAGACCCACTCTCAGGCAAACATATTTTTGGCCGCTGGCGGGTGGGGCTAGTTTACTAGGCTATGAATGTATCCATTTTTCCAAGAATCAGTTGGCTGAATTCATGTTAGGTATTTTAGACATCAAGAGACAGTTAAATGTATAGTGTTACACACTAACACACAGTGAAATTGGTAACAAAGCGGGTGAAGATTTGACCAACATGCTTCCTTCAGTATCTGGGAGCTTTCGCCAAGTGTTTTTTCCCCCCCTGTTCTCAAAGGACAAAAAAGGGCCCTCTCTCGGCCCTGTCACTTTATAATGGGCTTGCCGCTTGGTCTGGGAGCCTCAGTAAGCTCTTGCCAAAAATACAATACCCTGATAAGAGACAATCACGGATTCAACCACCACGTTCCAGCCCCAGCCTCAGCCTCAGCCCTGCCCTGACCTAGACTGAAACGCACCCAAAATGTCATTGGTCGTTATCGCCATGCAAGCAAGCTCGTGGCCAGCCTACTGTAGTGGAACTGGCTCCATCATAAAGCCTGCTAGCAGGGGCATCCGCATCAGAGGGGCAGACTCCGCGACAGCCCGGGTCACTCCCTCTTAACTTCTGACACGGCGGGGTCAAGCGGCATTAAGAAGACTAATGGAGACTCAAGGACTGCCAACCGCACATTCATTTAGACTTATGTCCATGCCAGTTGCCAAGCACACATTCATTTAGACTTATGTCCATGGCCCCCGGGGTGTGACAACATGGCGGCATATAGGCATATTGCGGCCACAGTGGGATTTCATCAGCACGCAGTAGCCTCATTTGGCCTACACAATGCATGTGCTCAGGGAAGCCGACGGGGGGGGACAAAGGGGTCAGTTGTCCCGGGCCCAGGTTAAAGGGGGGCCCCAGAATTGGGTTCTTATTACATTGTATTTATGGGGTGGTGGGGGGGCCTTTCAGATGACTTTGTCCTGGGCCTGGCCAAAGCTGTCTGCGATCCTGCATGTGCTAAAGTGACATCTGCTTTTTTGCGGTCAGACAAACATAGCAAGTGCCACCTTATGATATGGTTTGTTAGATGTTAAACAGAGGACAAAATATCACTTTGTCCTGTGATATGTGGTGGGCATTGTGTGTTGAGTCTTCTTGGTCTCTGGTTAATGAATTGCCAGAGTTTTATGTGCAATGTAATTGTCCATGATTACACCGCTCCTCCCTACAAATTCACTGTGCACTTAATGGTACATCAAATTAATTTAGGTCAGTAAGACACTGCTGTCTATGACACTATCCGTATCATGAAAGGCTTTTATTAATTTGTTCACATCATTAAGCTCGGCATGTAATGGCTGCAAATTCAGTTAGGGCTATCTTTGAGAAATGTCATCATCATATGCAAATAAAATTTGTTATGTGCGTGGGTAGGGTAGACCTACATGGCGGATGTTCAAGCAGTGGTACTCTCATCTGTTATGTGAATGAAAACTAATGAAATTAGGAAAAAGTTAAAATAAGTAGGCCCTAAATAATGAATGAATAAAGCAACACATCAAAGTTGATGTTTGCAGTTGCATAGCTGTAGCCTAGGCAGGATACATGTGTATGCTCTTAGATTGCTTGATACTATAGGCCTACAGAAAAAACGCCTCACCAAACACACAAAAATGGCAATAACTCCTTTGGCAAACTTGGGCAATTTGATGGAAAACAATGTTCTTATCAGGTGCGCCCTATTTATACGACATTTTGTCAGTCGAATGATTTCCTGATTGACATCGGTCACAGTGACTTTTAAAGGGACACTGTGCAGGAAATGGACAAAAAAGGTACTGCAACTATGCTGCTCATTGAAACTGGGCTGTCTATTGCCAAATTTGATCTTTACATGAAAGTTCACTAAGTAATAAACAAATACTTTCTAGTATGGTCCGAGTACAGTCATTTTTGCAGCTAAAATGGCTATTTTTGGAAATTCAAAATGGCAGACCATGGAGAAGATCCCCCTTTTCATGTATGAAAAGTGCAATTTTTCCAGTCATAATGAATACTTAGAATTTGATGGTGGTGGTAGGTATTAATGAAAAAGGTAACATTAGTGAATGAGCAGCATGAATTCTGGAAATAAACAACTAAAAATCTCACACAGTGTCCCTTTAAATTAACCTGAAAATTGGTTATTAGCTGATTGTTATTACTGTTATTATTATTAGGACACAAATTAGGACTATAAACTCGGGAATAGCCTCGCAGATAGCCTATGCGTTCTCGGTTGTTGATGATGCTCTACCGGTCTCCCTCTCTCTCTCTCCCTCCCGTTGCTTTCCTCCATCCACCAAGCAGCTATTAGCTCAATGTGAACCTCCTCCCCCTGCACTGCCTTCTACAGACACCCTGCTGCCCAGCCCGCAGTGGTCAATCCATCTATGGGATACCCGGACGGAGGACTTTGGCTGTTCGACTGTCCAATATTGACTTCGGAAAGCGTAACTAGAAACGTGTCCTGAACTTGTTTTGGGGATTTTTTTCACCTATGATTACTGAGTATGGAAACAACGCGTGGTATAATTTGGAGAGGAATCGTTCTTGTGCTCCTTTCTGTGTGCAAAGGTAAGAGTTGACCTTAATTACCCTTGTAAGACATCGTGTTTACAAGACGGACTCAGTCCTTCCATTCCATTCTCATTGTGGTTTAATTCCGGCAACTTTTTGATGGCTAATGATGCCGTAAACAACTTCGACTGTCACTTTTCTACATATTCCCATTTAGCCTCTTTCAGCAACCCTGATTTGTCTCAGTGACAACTCTTCAGTGGCGTAAGGTGGTTGAATCAAACGAGTGGCGACATCTGGAAGATCTGTTGCCAAACTGGACAGTGCTTTTTTATTGTTGAGCTAAGGGTGTATTGAAGTGGGTCCAGACATGCACTTGCACTGTCGCCGCTGTGGTCATCGTATGTATAGGCTGGCACGTTTGGAGAAATCCTACACAAGTTTACGCCAACTTTGCGCTTTTAAGCATCGCCAGCTGTGTCCTGATGCGGAGATATCGGTGCTAATTCACCACACCACTGTACGAAACCTCAGACTTTACTTAACCACAGAAATTAGAATATAAGTGTTATAATAATTGTGTGAAATTATTACACATGAATGTTGCGAATGCCCTATCTGTAGAAATCGGAGAGCGTTATGTGACTGAGGCATCATTCTTTGGGAAAACCTTGCTGGCTCAATGGGCGATATCGGCGCGCGCTTTCCATGATGAATACTAGGCTACATTACCACATGGTTGCTTGATATGGTGCACAACATCACAACAACATGTAAATAGTAGCCGACAGGTAGAACCTTTGTCAGCTCGGTGTCCTTCAAAAAGGAAAACGAGCCCTTTACGCTCGCTCCACGTCGGAGCTGCACACAATGTATAGGGTGGTCTCAATTTCCAGTCACATAGACTAAGTCTGTCTATTAAAATATCGACCAGACAGTCTTGCCAGGCATCAAAGTAGGAAAACATTGGCGTGGGGTATAAATACCTCACTCCAAATCGTAAGGCTGCGCCACATGGTGCCGGGTAGGAAAATGCAAAGAGCTATATATCATAATATTATAATCCCACCTAAGACCCGGCTGCCCAACTGTACTAACACTCGCTTCTGGCCCTGTGACTATATTTATAGTTTTACTCATGGCACAAGAGTTTGCAAATCTCATTGTGTGGCCTGGCCAGTCACATTCAGATGGGACGGGCGCTCTGGCACAGTTGGTTGGTTTACAAGCGCACGCAGATTTACCCGGACTCTCACCGTCTTTGGTACCCTTTTAAAATTATATTTAGTACTTAAACGTGGTTCTCAAGGCGCTCAATAACATTTTCACTCGATAAATGTATTTTTTTCTCAAACACAGAAGGCATTAGGATATCATTTTGCTCAGCATTTACATGTATTTAAGATGCAATAAACTAATTCCAATATAATGTTTAAATGTGCTGTTACATCGATTAATTGATGAATACAAAGGCAAACCCAATAATCCAAGCGATGGTATATGAATGAGCACACCCATACTGATTAGAGTAATAAAGCCAAAGTGCTCTTGCGACCAGTTAGGGTCTTGTACTGTATAGGCGACGTGACCTCTAACAAATCCACTTACTCTTTCCGCCATATAGCTGGATGGAGTATGATGAAAGTTCGAACAAAAAAAAAAATCTTTGTTGATGCAGTCATAATGTGATGGGTGTCATTTGCAATGCACATTAAGATAATAATGACAGCTAATGAGAACTTAAGTGGTGTAACCACAAGAAGTGAAATGTTTGTTGATGTGTTATGTATGGTTCTGATAAATATAGGCTAAGGTGAGTTGTTGCCAGGCATGTGGCCATCTTTCTTTAGAAAAAAAAAACCTGGCGTAACTGATATCACTGGTGAAATAAAGTTTGGGTCACATACACAAATGAAACCTGAACCATTGTACAAAGTAAAAAAAATGTTAATTCAACACCTAAAGAGTATTCTGGAACCAAATGCACTCTAGAATGAGTTAAATGGACTGTCTGAGTGTTGAATTAGCATTTTTTTAACTGTGTAAAGGCACCAATGAAACACAGAAGCCTAAAAGAAAAACACGGCAACTGTCACAAGCATCCATGATGCCACAAGCTTGTTCCTAGTTCTGGAGATACATAGAATAGAGGCCATCTTCTCTCCTCTGTCTGTCTGATTCTGAACAACTTGTTGAAAAGCTCCTGGTGGATGGTGACTCATTGTGTGAAGGACCCTTGCAGAAGAAGCCCACCGTGTTCAAAACAACCCCATCTCCACCACCACCACCAAACGAAAAAAAAAGAAAGATTAAAAAAAGAGAAAGGAAAAAAAAACAAAAGGCGCACACGCAACGAGTGGCCATTTCGAGGGGCAGGTGTGCAGCAGGTGCTGTGATCCCTGGACAAACAGAGCGTGTTTGTCTTGCGGAGGGAAAACACTGCCTGTAAAATAATAGAGAGCACACACACGGCTTCACCAATAACAGATGAGGCTCTAAAACCCTCATTAAAGACACGGGGACGGGTGACTGCCCTAGCTCGCTGCAAAATGGATCTCATATGTTTGATGACAACCCTTTGTGCTCAAAATGGATGTTGGGATAGGGAATGGGCTTGAGTAGAAAAAAAAGAAAAAAAAGTGGCACTTTTTTCCACGTATATGGTGAAGAGAAATGAAAGGTTGTGGTTTTCTACTGTTTTGTTGCATTTCATGAACATTTTCTTTTCCTTTTTCTTTGTTCACTATCTGAAATGTAGCTGCTTCACCAACCACTTTATTTTATGCGAGATGTCCAGTTCTTTGTTTTCCATTTCATTGTTCTTCAGTGCACAGGCTCACATTTGTTTTGGTTATAGTACCCACAGAGACAATCCTCACCTCATATATTACAAAAAACAACCCATCCTGTGCTACATGCCATGGGTACGAGGATCTCAATTGGTATTCGGGTAGGGGAGGACTTGGTATTCGGGTAGGGGTGGGAGGACTTGGGCTAATGGATTGCATGTTGTTGGAGGGCTTCTGAAGGATGGGGAGCAGGCTGGTAAACAGAGCAGAGGGTGGTGTGTTTTGTTTCAGGTGATGGGGCTGATCTCTCTCTCTCTCTCTCTCTCTCTCTCTCTCTCTCTCTCTCTCTCTCTGTTGCTCTCTCTGTGTCTGTCACTCTCTCTCTCTGTCTGCCAGCTCTCTCACTCTCTCTCTCTCTCTGTTTCTCTCTGTTTCTCTCTCTCTCTATCTCTCTCTCTCTCTTTCTCTCACTCTGCCGCTCTCTCTCTGTCTGTCACTCTCTCTCTCTCTCTGTCTGTCAGCTCTCTCTCTCTCTCCCTCTCTATCTCTCTGTTTCTCTCTCTCTCTCTCTCTCTCTCTCTCTCTCTCTGTCTCTCTCTCTCTCTCTCTCTCTCTCTCTCTCTCTCTCTCTCTCTCTCTCTCTGTTTCTCTCTCACTCTCTCTCTCTCTTGCTCCCTGTCTGGGAAGGACATTTGTCTGTGTCTATTGGTCTCTGTCTGTCTCTGTCTAGTTCTTGGTGTCGTTCTGTCCCTTGTCTGCCCCACATCTCTTAAAATGACAACTGAAGGAAAGAGAAGCTATCAAAATGAGATATGTGAAGGGCTGTCTGTGACAGCGGATCTTAGAGAGAATTTCACTCATACACAGTAGGTAGCCATACCTGACTAAGAGCACGAAGGTATCCATCAGAGAACCAGTGCAAAGTCTCTGGTGACTTCTAACCTGTTGTTTACAAACTACACATACTGATATTTACCCCTATTCACAGGGCATTCAGTTTACAGTAATGTATCCCCAGCATATGTGATTAGGAATAACAAGTTACAGAAATGCCAGACATAGAATGAAATACTGCAAAAAGTTTCTTCCACATAGGCCCCTACTGATATTTACCCCTATTCAAAGGGCATTCAATCTAATTTATCCCCAGTGTTTTTGAATAGAAAAAAAAGAAGTTACAAGAATGCCAGGAATTGAATAAAATACAGCAAAAGTTTCCTACGACCACATCTATGTTTATGTGGGTTACAAATATGTCTATTTTTGCTATTTTTGCGTTCCCTAGACAGTCAACCATATTTGGACACAGCACCAATGATTATTTCATTTCAAACTTGTTCGTGATGATTGCCTGATGAGATAGGGGAAATCATTTCCCCTTCTTTTGTTGTGTGTGTGTTTTTCCTTTGCCGTTAGCTTAAGCAGAATGTTTAAGCATTCACTGCGAAAATAATCAGGAAATGGAGCTAAGCTAAAGTCGTTGGGCCATATTTCCCCATTGCGGCGGATGGGTTAATTGACTTGCAGGAAATAGGATATTAGCGATAACTATCAGCGGTGTAATGAAAAGATGGGTTGTTTGGAAATTGGTGGTGGTGAAACGTCTTTTTTTTTTCGCTGAGGAAAAACACCAGGGTCTGGCTTGGGTAATGGCTCCCATCAGACCCGGATCTAGCCTTTTTGGGGCCCTAGGTGAAATAAAAACATGGGGCCCTCAAAAGACATTCTTTTATAGTAACACGTCACCAATTGGCATGGAAGGAGTGAGGATACTATTTTAGTGTTTTGTCTCATATATATCTTGAATTACTTTGCATAAGTGACAAATCAAGATCAGGCCTACTTATTTGTGTGTTTATCGCTACTGTTGTGACAGTTGGGGGCCCCATGAAGGGCAGATTTGACCGGTGCCCTGGGAAATTGCCTAGGTTTGCCTAGTGCAAAGTCCGCCTCTGGCTCCCATCTCCAATGATGATGTATGGTTGCGATTTATCTTGACAGCTGACATCTGCCTGATAAGGGTTGTTAAAATAAATGTGAACACAGAGTAATGAATCACAAACTCACAAACCTTCCCTTTTTCTAGCACACAGCAAGGGATACTAGTGTCTTTCTGGTGATTAGTTTTACACATTTAAAAGTTCCCTGTTTTAGTTTGTTTGAGTTTATTTTATTTGTGGTTTATTTGGCAGGGGCAATGCAGTGCACATTATTACAAACTCGACATGGCTAAGCCATGTTCAAAACAATATGTGTATAGCAGAATAGATGACAATAATATGGAATCCTCATGATGAATAAATGCTTTTAATTGGCTATACTGCATTCGACATTCACCAATCGTGATAGACCACAGAGAGTGCACGGTCCACAGAGCCATGCATTGCAGCCCTGTAAACCGTGCGAGATCATTCACTATTAATGCACAAGGAGCTAGTACTAAACACTGATCCTACTGCATCTTGGATGAGTGGGATGGTTGTTTCATACAAAAAAGCTAAATGAGCCCCAGGGCACTGCACTCCAAACACCTGCTCCTCAACACACACACTTGCGCCCACCACTGGGCGTGCCAGCAAGGGGCGTTGCAGCAAATTGTGGGCCCCATGTACAATCAGCTCCAATGGACCCCCCCATATATCTGCATAAGTCGGACTGTGTGTGGGACCCCTTTATACATGGGGCCCTGGTGACTCAGTCACACTTTACACCCCGGTATTGAACACCCCTGTGTGCCAGCACCTCACAGAGGCAGCAGAACGGAACTGATTTGGCAACCAGGAAAGTTTCTGCAGATACTGGGCATTTCTCAAAGTGAAGTGTCCTTGCCTTGCTAGGACGAGTAATGCCCATTTGCGCCCAGTGTATCCAATTATTAATTGCACTTAGAACTAGTGATTGGATACTCTTTGGTGAAATGCGCGATAAATGGGCGTTACTCGTCCTACCTAGCCTTGCTAGGACACTTCTCTTTGAGAAATACCCACTGTGTCTGTGTATTGAACACCACAAATCTAAGATGTTTCATGGCATGGAGGAATATGTGTGCTTTCAGAAGGTCACAAATGTTTGCTTGTTCACATAGAGCAAATAGGGAAGTGTTTTTTTTTCTCTCAGACAAAAAGCCCACGTCATCATAGACAATGTCCCTGGCGTTTTATCATATCTCATATGTTTTTTATTGTTTTGTTTGCTTCACCTCCCTTCACCTCTACAGTCAGCCTATAGTTCGTCATCATATCCGGTATAGTAGCACTGCAGCTCCTAGCTACCGTTCCTTCATGCTTCACCTGGAGAGTTAAACAGCGAGACATTGTTTACGGTGCGACACATTGATTTAAGCATCAGCAGGTCTGACCCGGGTTGCCCCCTATCTATGGCTGTGTGCACTGGCCTTTGGCCTGGGAGCAGACTTTGCTTGGCCTAGCACTAATCTGCTGCCCATATCCTCCACCCTTCCTCCTCCATGCACCCTCCTCCTCCTCCACCCTCTCCAACATCCTCCTCCAACCTCTTCCACACTCTATCATCCATCCTCCAACATTCCCTCCTCAATACTCCCTCCACCTCCTCTACCCTCCTCTGTCCCCCTCCCTCTCTCCTCCCTATTCCCTATTCCCTCCTCCAACCTCCATCATCCTCCAACATTCATCCCTCCTCAATACTCCCTTCACCTCCTCTACCCTCCTCCATCCTCCCTATTCCCTCCTCCACCCTCCATCGTCCTCCTCCACCCTCCATCGTCCACCTCCAACCTTCACTGTCCACCCTCAATCTTTCTCCACCCTCCACCCTCCCTCCTCCCCCTCCCTCCTCTATCCTCCCTATTCCCTCCTCCACCCTCCATCGTCCTCCACCCTCCATCCTCCAATCCTCCATCCGCCATCCTCAATCTTTCTCCACCCTCCATCCTCTGACCTATTCCCTATTCCCTCCTCCAACCTCCATCATCCTCCATCCTCTCTCCTCCTCCTCCATCCTCTATCCCCCTTCTCCAACTTCCTTCCTCCAACCTCCATCCTCCTCCTGATACTGATGATGGAGGGAAACCGACTGGCCACTGAAACGGAAGGGAGATGCTGGGGTTGCGGTTGTAATGCTGGGGCAGAATTTCTGGGGCTGGTGCTGGGGCTGGGGCTGTATTGCTGGGGCTGGGGCTGAGGCTGAGGTTGGGGCTGGGGCTGGGGCTGGGGCTGGGGCTGGGGCTGGGGCTATGGTTAGGCCTGGGGCTGGGGCTTTACTCCAGGGGCTGGGGCTGGGTTACTGCTATGCTCTGTTATGCTGCGCTGTGGTGTCATGTCAATTGAGCTGAGCTACTAAGCCATTTACGACACAGTTCTGTAGCGGTTCGGTAGGGTTTAGCTTTGTTAACAGCCTGTTGTGCCTCTTTTCCACTGCCGGTTTTCTGGTAGGCCTACAACTGCACACAGCGTGACTCGGCTGCCACTTTTTGCTTTACGATTGAGCTGTGTTGTGCCTATTCAAAAAGCAAAAAGTGGCGGCCGAGTCACGCTTTGTCGAGTTGTAGGCCTACCAGAAAACTGGCAGTGGAAAAGAGGCATTGGTAGACAATCTCCATGAAGAAGCCCATCTCGATCAAATCAAGTTGGCCGGGGCAGGGCTGGGTCACTGGTCTGTACTGCTCCACCCTGCTCTGGCACCCACTTCCTGTCCCCCATTAGCCAATCAGTTTCATCAGAGGGAAGGTTTGGCCCACTGCAGCGGCTTACTGTATGAGACAGACCAGACCAATATATCTCATTTGATACATGGGACTATTTGATTTAGCTGGCCATATTGCATTAAATGATTTAGTTTAGCTTGTGTCTCAAATTGCTCGCGGAGAGATGATAAATCTCCCCAATTTGGAGCCATTATCATCACTGGGCTTTTTTTCCCTCTTCTTTTTCTTTCAGGTTATAATGGAATCTCATTCGTGCTTGAATGTTCATGTTGTTTGTGTGTGTGTGTGCGTGTGTGTTTGTGTGTGTGTGTGTGTGTGTGTGTGTGCGTGCGTGCGTGTGTGTGTGTGTGTATGTGTGTGTGTGTGTGTGCGTGTGTCCGTGCGTGCGTGCGTGTGTGTGTGCATGTCTTTGTGTGTGTGTGTGTGTGTGCATGTCTGTGTGTGTCTGTTTGTGTGTGCGTGTCTGTGTGTGTCTGTCTGTGTCTGTGTGTGTCTGTGAGTCCGTACGCATGTGTGATTGTGTGCATGCATTTGTGTGTGTGTGTGTGTGTGTGTGCGTGTTTGTGTGCGCGCATGTCTATGTGGGTGTGTGCGTGTGTGCGTGGATGTCTGTGTGCGGCCGCATGTGTGCGTGTGTGTATGGGTGTGTGTGCATGTGAGTTCCTGTGTGTGGCTAGCCCATGTTTGTTTTGATCATCAGAAGAGATAACCCGTTTTATAACAAGCCCACTCTATTTCTCTATTGTGTTGTGCAATAGACATGTGAACACACCTCCCCTTGTCTCTCAAATGGCAGTAACTGACAGAGCCGCCGCTAGACATAAGCAGAGTATGCAGAGTGCCTAGGGCACCAACCAGTGCTTGGGGCACCCACCACTTCGCCCCCAAAATAGGGGCCTCTTGAATTAACATTCATTAAAAACACCATGAAAAAATATTGCATGACAAAAAATATATTTATTTGTTAGTAGATTATTATTATTATTATTAATATTATTATTATTTATTTATGAGGGGGTCCTCCTGGCCAGTTATGCGTAGGGCCTCCACAACTTTAGCAGCGGCCCTCGTAACCGAGGTTTACACTCGTTACACTAATAAAGGAAATGAATGGTGTTTACACGAGGGGCCATTTTAGGAGATCATCAGCTGTGAGGCAAAATGTGTTGAGGTTGCTGTTTCATACAAATGTATTTCATTCTCTATAACTGGTTAGGAAATGGATCGCACTCAGTTTTTTCTTGTTTCTTGTTCTTTTCTTTTTATTTAAACAATGCAGGGACTGGTATGACAGACGTTTCGACTGCACAGAGCCTTCTTCAGTGTCACACATTCTCTATAACTGGCAAAGCAATTTTATATTCTTCACCTCAGCCTTTATATTTTTTAATTCCCCCCCGGGCGATCAATAACGTTACTCTACTCATATTCTTCTCGTTCATGTATTGATGACAACATTTTCAGTTTCTTGTATGACCTCTGCATATCCATTATTTAAGGTTGTTTTTGTTGTTGTTGTTGTTTTTCTCCTTAATCCAGTGTCCTTATAGCAACTCTTAATTAGTGGTTTCATACCCATGTAGCTGCTATTGATTACAGTAATAATAACACAGTCAATACCGCAGCAATGGGTAGATGAGGGTTGTTGTTTTTTTTGAGGTCATGATAAATTGCGCTGTGTGTTGCGATGTCGTCAGTTAGTCGTGCCAGAGCATCACCTCCGGTTCTCTCTAGGTCTAGGACACCTTGGGCTGACTGGCCCCTGGAAGTCTCTAGTCTACAGCGTTGTTGAGCATCCGCTCCCAAAATGCACCTCCTCCCCCGACCGGCCAACCGTCCGACCGACCGGCCGTCAAGCCAAGGTCCAATCAGCATCACTCTGTCAGTCAGCTAAGGGTCACATTTCTGTTACGGGGCCTCGGCGGGCGGAATCTAATTTGCTTCAGTAAAGAGGGACAAGAAAGACATTGATTGAAACAGAACAGGCTCCCAAGGGCACCGGGACGGGAGCTCGCGTTTCTCTACACGGGTCTTTACACGTTACGTTGCAGTGGTCAGTGATGCATGATGTGTTGGACCGATCATTTACAACAATGCACAATACACACACACACGGGCGTGCACACATACACACACAGGGGCGCACATGGGCGCACACACACACACACACACACACACACACACACACACACACACACTGGCCCCCATGTTGGGCTTGGTTGAGCGCTGACCATGCGAGGTCTTTTGCTGTGAGGAAATGGAAAGCACAGAAATGGAAATGGCTGCCAAGCCGGCTACTCAGTTACCCACTTTGGGATGCTTTTGCCATGATGATAGTTAATGATTTAGGACATTTGTTTGCTGCCTTGGCTGCCAGTGTTCCCCCTTGTGTGACGGATTGATTTGCTTTTTGTATAAAACCTGAAACACACACACTCACACACACACAAACTCGCAGACACACTCACATACACACACACACACACAGCATGATTGCACACACACAAACACACACACAGATATACTCACACACACAAAAGCACACGCACACACACACACGCACACACACACACACACACACACACACACACACACACACACTATTGGCTTTTATAAAAGGGGTGCTGGAGGGAATTTTCGACAATATTATGACATTTCAAAACTGAAAACCAGCCATTTCATATAAAAAATGGGCATTAAAACCAGCACGCTTTTCAGCAACTGAGACCAACGCATGTGGAACGCATCGCTACATTTAAATGCAGAGTAGATCAGAAAAGGAAGCTGACCCACGTTATTCAGCAAAACACTTGAACGTATCAGGAAATGCCAGTGCCCAATGCAATTGTCAAGGCCAGTGGTCCGTGTAATAATACCAAGCGCTCGTCCATTGCAGTCAGTCAGGGCTGGACTGAGGGGAGAAATAGGGCCCGGGCACTTTTGGCTTAAAGGGGCCCCCTCAGAACCTCATCATTTGCGGCACAGAACTGACTCACCGGTGGGCCCCGCACCATTGTGTGCCCCGCACCATTGTGTGCCCCTATTTTCAGAAATGTGAAAAAAATAGGCCTAATAATGATTTAAAAAAATTATAATGATATTAGTAATATAAATATTGCTTGAGTGAACCATTGGAGTCAATGCAAAGGTTGGGGAGGGCTGCAGTATTGGATACCCAAACGCTCCGTTCAGTTTAGGGGTCCACAAGGGTGCGGGCCGGGGCCCACTGGGAAATGCCAGGATATGCCAGATGGCCTGTCCAGCTCTGCTTGCAGTACAGTACGGGAAGCAGAAATGTGGAAAGCTCAGCAGGTGCCCTATCCAAAAGCTACAGGCGGTCTGGTCCGCAAAACTGATAATGTGTCGGAGTGCAGAAAAACCATAAGGTGAACAGGCAACGGCACAAATGAATGAATGCAATTAGTGCACTGAATGGTGAAGTCAGCAAATGTTTGTTTGGGAAGTTAATTGTCTGGGTGCTGCTTCGTTTTTTCCTTTTCATTGGTTGCGTTTCCCCCAAGTGTGCCGTTCTTAAAGCAACAACAACACCAGTAGAAAAGCAACGAGGCTCGTGAGCACTCGTTGAGTGCTTTTACTGGTTTTACTGCAAGTGCATCCAAGAAATGTTGTTTTGATTTCAAACAAAAGATTTGGAAGAAGTAAGGCCCTGGTTTCTTTGCATTGGCAGTGCGTAATCCATTGAAATGTATGTAAACAGGGAGAGAGAGAGAGAGAGAGAGAGGAGGGAGATGTTGTCTTGCTGTGTTCACCCCCATTTTCATCCAAACACAGATGCTTAGGAGGCTGACGGTAATGGCAGCAGACTACTTCATTGTTTAATGGAGCCTCGTCTAGCTCTATGCATCGAGATGCGCCATCCATCCCCAGATGGGCAGCAGGGAGAGAGGGAAGAAGAGAGAGAGGGAGGGAGGGAGAAAGGGAAGGAGAGAGGGATGGAGGGAGAAAGGGAAGGATAGAGGGAGGGAGGGATAAACCCAATCCTGAAGTTGCAGCCATTCCCCGAAGGACATCATAAAATCTAATTCCTCACTCACTAATGAATATTGCAAGGAGGTTTTGTTTGGAGGGGGAGGGGGGCAGGGGGAGACTGACTGGCTTTGTTTCAGACAGATGGAAGATTTAATTGTGTTTATGAGTGATTGATGTGTGTGTGGTGCTGTCATTATGGCCGTGGTTTTACCTGTGTTATGGGCCAATTACAGGCCATGGAGGAGAGTTTTAAAAGGCTTCTGACCGCCTGATTGGCCAATAGGCACGTCATAAAGATGAAAGCGAGCCGTAATGAATTGTTTGAGGGGAGACTCTGAAGATGCTCTCTTGTTGTGTCCTTGTAAAAACCCGTCAACAGCTTTGTTCTTATTTTACACAATAAACCATACAAGCATGCAAAATAGATGGTTCTTAATCAACAAAGTCTAACCAAACAAAGGACCAAGTTAGGAAGTATGGTGGTCACACTGAACCAATCGCTCAATCCCCATATTTTCAGTTTACATGTTTTTTTTGTGTTTGGTTTTTTTCTAGCCCAAGTTTTACATCACGAGACATGAACTACCTCACCTCAAATCTACTCCCTCTAGGTCTAGAATATCCTATCTGTTTACTATTGTCGATCAGATCCCAGAACAGTTAGGCACAAGTGAAGCTACAAATCTACCATTTTGATCATTTGATAATATGTATGTACAGTACAGTATGCTTGAAGCAGCTTCTTTGTTCTGATGAGTCTTCAATATGATTGTAAGGAAAGATGAAGACATGTCTTGTTTTCAACACTGGTTTTACAAGTTTTTTTTTACAAGTTTCACAAATTCTATAATAATTTTATATGACGAGAATACAGGTATACATATAATTTTGGTGTTTTCTAATACAGAATTGTTACGTAAAACTAGTATGAATAAAGTACCAAACTGAGTAACACTTTCTATGAAGCCCATATCTATAGCGCATTATGAGCGCATTTATAACCAATTATTGTGAACATGGTAGGCCTATCTTGTAACCTGCATCCAAACATGATTTGACATGATGGGCCTGACTTCACATTCCTGCTTAGGGAGTTGGACTGTAGATCTCAAGGTTGCGGGTTCAATCCCCATCCTTACCAATCCCTCCCTTCCTCCATCGCTGAAGTGCCTTTGAGCAAGGCACCTACGTTACCCTACATTGCTCCTGGGACTGTAACCAATACCCTGTATCTAAATACTGTGACTGTAAGTCGCCTTGGATAAAACCATCAGCTAAGTGTAATGTAATGGTCTGGTGTTGGTGGTGTGTCTTCCGTATGGACTAGTGTTTCTGAACGTGGCTCTACAGTTCCCCAGGGGCGTTGGGGAGCCCTAGGGGGGCATTGAGGAGGATACTGCTGAGAGGGGGCGGTGCTTAGTTGCCATTTGGGGGCATTAGTCCTCCATTTTATTTTTTTATATTAAGGGTGGCATTGGCAGGCTTATGATGAGATCAAGGGGGCGTTGGGAGGCTTATGATGAGATCAAGGGGGCGTTGGGAGGCTTATGATGAGGTCCAGGGCGTGTTTATTCAAGAAAGGTTGAGAACCGCTGGTAATGTAATGTGGTCTGGTGTTGGTGGTCTATGTCCTCCAGATGGACCATGGGCTAATGCTGTGGACAGAGGCCGGCCAGTGGTGCACCACATGGGGCACCACATGGGGCAGTTTGGTCGTCTTGTCTGGCAGGTCATGTACTGTATAGAAAGTATATTCAATTAAGATTCACAGAGGGTCAGTTTGTCAAATTCCTCAAAACAATAGGGCCAAAACATAATATAGATGTCGTGATTATGTTTTCATTTTGTTTAGACCTCCTGTAGCCGGCCAGAACCTTGTCATGCAAGGGCCGGATCTGGCCCTGGGGCCACCTATTGGACAGGCCTGCTGTTTTATTGTAAGTAGTGTATGTAATTGCTGTATTGCTGCACACAATGTTTGACACAACCTGCTTGCACACAATAAGGGGTCTGACACACCAAGGCGGTAAAGCGTCGCGGAACGGCCGCGTTTTTTTACCGGCGTCGGTGAAAATACATTGAAACCTATCTGTCCTTACACACCAACCGGCGGTAGTCGGGCGTCAGCGGCGCGGGAGCCGGCTCTGCGCCGCGCTGCATTTGGAAAATAGAACTCGAGCGTATTTTTCACGCCGGCGACCGGCGGTGTCTCATTCAAATGAATGGCAAAGTAGCATGCTAGCTTTGGCTGTGGGTAGGGTTTTGAATAGGACTGGCCGCGCACGCCGACGCTGTCAGTGTGAAAGGCAGAGAAAAACACGCCGGCCAAAACTAAGCAGAAAGGCCGCGTCCGTCCGTGTGTGTGTGTGTGTGTGTGTGTGTGTGTGTGTGTGTGTGTGTGTGTGTGTGTGTGTGTGTGTGTGTGTGTGTGTGTGTGTGTGTGTGTGAACTACTATAAGGCTGATAGCTGATTTGTTCTTCAATCAAAACAGGTCACTTACAGTATATTGCTAGATTTACCCACTTGTTCAGAGGTGCTGTAACTTACTCGTGTAAGGAACATGCTTTTTGGAATATGTCCCTAGGTCTGTAGGGGAACACAGGCAAGAGACAACATTGTCACGTGTTCATTTTTGGCATTTTGTGACCGTGTCTGTTGTTCCTCAAAGGTTCTACAAAAGAGCAGGGGTGCTTTTCACAAAAAGGACCCCATATACCATTGATAAGAAAAATTAAACCTAGTCTATCAACCCCATATCGCCGAATCACAGGGCCTTTTCTCCTGAGTCCCACATAGCACCAAATCTGGCATGTTTGTATTGATTTGCCCAGTGTAGCAGGCAGCTGGGTTGTACGCATGGAAAGAGGTTGCCTCCTGTGTGTGTGCATGCATGCAGGGGTGTCATACAGGAGGGTAAAGTGTGACTGAGTCACCAGGGCCCCATGTATATGGAAGGGCCCACACAGTGTCTGATTTATGTAGCTATATGGCTCTGTGTGTGTGTGTGTGTGTGTGTGTGTGTGTGTGTGTGTGTGTGTGTGTGTGTGTGTGTGTGTGTGTGTGTGTGTGTGTGTGTGTGTGTGTGTGTGTGTGTGTGTGTGTGTGTGTGTGTGTGTGGTTCCATTTGAGCTGATT
>NC_085880.1:18608527-18733527 GCF_034702125.1 Engraulis encrasicolus | reverse complement strand
TCTACATCTCAGGTTGTGTAGCAGATGGAAAAAAATCTGAAGGCAGATGAGGAGCATGGGGGAGATGTAGCCTGATTATCATCGACTTCAAGACTTGGTCTGACCAAGAGCATAACAATTAACATTTCCCAAACGGTATGGTTGACCCTCCTCCCTTGGTTTGCTAATGGTTGTTTGCTCCCTATACAATGTGGGAGGAGTTCCCGTTTTTTCGGGAGCTCAGAATCGTGTTTGTATTGTTCTTGGCCTGTCTAGAGGCAGCGCTGAAGGTGTGGCGTCACTAGGAGGGCACAGCCTGGCTAGGGGAGATGTGTTGTTACTTGATGTTATTGCATCAACATCGAAATCAGTGAAGAAGCAAAAAAAATATATTCAGGTGTTAGGCAGACTTTCAGCCCTCAGAGAAGTTCTGATGAAGTTGTGGTGATAAATAAGTTTTGTCACCATGTAAAGCTGACGTGTTGTACAAACTTAATTCGCTGACTGTGTTGTAACAGATGGAGTTTAACCCCTTAGCGCAGAGCCTCTGTTATAACCTTATTGTCACCAAAATGGCAACGACCAAGTCTTAATCAGTTACCTGAGACTCTTTGCATTGTCGTAGCATTGTTGTCATGATGCAGTTGAGTGTTTTCAGCAAAATGTGAATAGGGCTGTTGACGGTCACGGGCCCATCCGCAATAACAGGCCACAGGTCTTTCAGCAGTGCTATGCGAAAGGAATGTGTCTACATCTGGTGGTCAAAACAAGGAGTAGCAGCAGCGTCCCTTACATACCGTACGTACATCCCTGCACTGTGGAGCAGTTCAGTGGTATCAAGCGCCAGATCAGTCTATATTGAAGCTCCTGGACAACATCTAAAACGTGATATCTGATCCAGTCGCATTCTTCTTGAATATTATGAAATTCTGCCTTGTGGCTCCAGCCGTATCAGTGAATCATTTAACAAAGTAGTACACCGGTCCTTGTGTTTGTTTTGGTTCTCGACAAGGCATTTAATAAAGGGTCTTGTTGCTGGTCGGTCAGAGAGTATCCCCCCCCTCCTCCCTACCCCTCCCTCTGTCAGGGCGAGGGCCCCGGCCACATTTTATCCATCAATCCTGACCTCCTGTCATCCAAGTGCAGCAAAATTAAATCAGAGTCTGAAACCAGAGCCAAGTCCTAAACTGCAACCAACAGAAATAGCAAATCAAGTTTCACTGTCTGCTAATGACATTAGTGCGTTCCCCAAATGGCCGCCCACCGTCGCCGAACAGGAGCACATCAGGGGGGATATAATTACAGCAGGCCAAACACTCGCCGCTCCATTTTCTGGTAAAACACGCAAGGAGGGCCGGAGCGTGATGATGGTGTTTTATAGATTATATCTCCAGCTCCATCCTCCATCCCCCATCTCTCATCTCCCTTCCTCTCTCCCCTCCTCCTCCTCTCCTCTTCTCTCCTCTCCTTTGCTCCCTCCTCGCCTCCTCTCTCCTCTCCTCTCCTCTACTCTACTCTACTCTCTCCTCACCTTCTCTCTCCTGTCCTCTCCTCTCCTCTCCTCTCCTCTACTCTCCTCTACTCTCCTCTCCTCTCTTCTCCTCCCCTCTCCTCGTCTCCTCATCTCTCTCCTCTCCTCTCCTCTCCTCTCCTCTCCTCTCCTCTCCTCTCCTCTCCTCTCCTCTCCTCTCCTCTCCTCTCCTCTCCTCTCCTCTACTCTCCTCTACTCTACTCTCTCCTCACCTCCTCTCCTCTCCTCTTCTCTCCTCTCCTCTCCTCTTCTCTCCTCTCCTCTCCTCTCCTCTTCTCTCCTCTCCTCTACTCTCTCCTCGCCTCCTCTATCCTCTCCTCTCTTCTCCTCTCCTACTCTCCTCGTCTCTCTTCTCTCCTTTTCTCTCCTTTTCTCTCCTCTCCTCGTTTCTCTCCTCTCCTCTCCTCTCCTCTCCTCTCCTCTCCTCTCCTCTCCTCTCCTCTCCTCGCCTCTCCTCTCCTCTCCTCTCCTCTCCTCTCTCGTCTCCTCTTGTCTCCTCTCCACGCCCCATCTCTCCTCTCCACCCCCCATCACTCCTCTCCTCTCCTTTCCTCTTCTCTCCTCTCTCTTTTCCTCTCTCCTCACCTCCTCTCTCGTCTCGTCTCCTCTCTCGTCTCGTCTCCTCTCCCGTCTCCTCTCCTCTCCACCCCCCATCTCTCCTCTCCCCTCTCCTCTCCTCTCCGTCCACTCTCCACAGTACTTATGGGCCATTTCTCCATCTCCCCCCTCTCTCTCTCATGTCATCCTCTCCACACAGCCCTTTTTCTCCAGGTAGTGATTCATCTCTTCTCCGCCGTGTTATGTTATGCCCCGCTAATTAAACTTCCCAAGGTGAACCCAAGGAGAAGCGGAAACCACATTTTATTGACCATGTGAGAAATTCATTAGAGAAGCCAGCAGTGTCGTAGCCATGTCATACGATCTTCTTTCGCTTTCAATTTCCGTTGATTTAAGAGCAAGGGGGGGACGTCTCCTGTGTGACTGGCTGCCGATCTGCTTCAGACATTTGCAATGAGCTGAACACATTTCTTTAATTTCTCTCTCTTTGTTCCGTTCTTGTATAAAATGAAATCAATCACGTCTTTCTTTTGAGCAGCAACAATGTTGTTGTCACATGCAGATTGATAGATAGTACAATATGTAGCAGTAGACCCAGTAGGACAATTTGTTAGGGCTCCTATTTCGGAAACGGGAGGTGTGCGACTGTCCAAAGGGGGCTGTGTGGCTTGTACAAAACCAATATCACAGTCTTGTTATTGGCAAAAGACAAATGGCGGGGGCTATTGCTGCTCTGTTGAATGGTTTGGCTCCTGTGTGTGTTTGTACCTGCATCTGGCCTGGTGGCGATCACATCAGTCTTAACCTTAACGCCTCAGTTTTGAGAGACTCAGCCTTCTCGGCAGGGTAGCGTAGGGCACATTTATTTCTTAGGACATTAACTCATAGAGATGGGCTGCCTGGCGAGACAGATTGTGACATGAACTGTATAGTCTGGGATTGCTCCATAGGCAGAGTTGACGCCTGTTGGTGAAACCTTAACATTTCTTGTACAAACTGCTTCTACACATAATATACATTTATTTAAATCACCATTATTTGTTAACTGTTGTAGAGGAACGTGTTAGGCCTACCCCAACAACTCGCTAGACAGATAAACAAAAAAAACTTGCTACACAGATAGAGCATTGTGATTGGTCCACCAGGTCTGGCTGAATTGTAATTACCCTCTATTGTGCAAAGTGAGAGCCACCCACTAGGCAGATCTCAAGGCTAGGAATTGAAATGATTGGGAGTAATGTTATTTTTGTAACGTGATCTCATGTACTGTACAAACTGTGTGTGTGTGTGTGTGTGTGTGTGTGTGTGTGTGTGTGTGTGTGTGTGTGTGTGTGTGTGTGTGTGTGTGTGTGTGTGTGTGTGTGTGTGTGTGTGTGTGTGTGTGTGTGTGTGTGTGTGTGTGTGTGTGTAAGTGTGTTTGACCGCGCTTGTTTGTGCGCACATTCATATGTGTGTGTGTGTGTCTATGTGTGTCTGTTGTGCAATGTTTTCAGAGAAAAAATTGAATGAAAAGTCCGCGACACCAAGCTCCCGTTGCTCTTTTTAATGTAACGTTTAATGTTAGATCAGACAATGTCTGATGAAGGGCATGCTGCCCGAAACGTTACATTAAAAAGAGCAACGGGAGCTTGGTGTCGCGGACTTTTCATTCAATTTTTTCATTGTATTTTTGTTGGTCCTGCACCCAATTTTTTGAGACGGATGTGCGTGTTTTCTCTTTAACCAATGTTTTCAGAGAAACATGTCAGGTACTGCATATAAAAGAATAAAACTTTGTCCTGAGTAAAAAAAATGAAAACGTGTAACTTGTGTTTTCCCAGGTTCTTCGGGCCTCCACTTTCCCCAGAATGAGTACAGCGAGAGCATCTTCATTGGTCAGCCGGCAGGCTCTCCGGTGCTCCAGGTCCACTCCATGAGGGACGCGGAGGCGGAGACGCCCTATTTCTACCTCTGTTGGACGGGCCGCCCGCCGCACTACGCCTCCTGGTTCAACATGGACGAAGCCACGGGCGTCATCAGCATGAACAGAACACTGGAACACAGCGACTTCACCTCTCTGAGTGAGTTTGCATGCCTCTTCTCTTCTCTTCTCTTCTCTTCTCTTCTCTTCTCTTCTCTTCTCTTCTCTTCTCTTCTCTTCTCTTCTCTTCTCTTCTCTTCTCTTCTCTTCTCTCCTCTCCTATTCTCTCCTCTCTCAGCTGACTCCATGAGCTTGACAAAAGTTGGTCATAACACCCGTCATGTTTTTGTTTTATTGAAGGGCCCTAAGTGGTCATGCTCAAATAATGTCCCTGTATTACTGTACTTCAAAATACAGATTTTACAGTGTGGTGTGACATGCTATCTCTTCTCGCAAAATATGGTTATAAATATAAATATGAATATATACTAAAGCACTAACACTTTTGTAACATGTGAAGTTAACAGGTATGTAATAACTGCATTCCTCATGATTCGTTCAACATTTCTTTACTAAGGACACCATTGCCAATACAAACATACAGTCTATAGCAGCATCGCCGTCTCTCTCATTTCCTGTCTCTCCTCCACTGTCCTGTCAAAAATAAGGGGAAAAAAACATTTTTAAAAAAGGACACCATTGCTAATATACTGTACATACAGTCAATAGCAGCATTGTATTGTGTACATATTATCTGAGTGCACTATAGCTATTTCCACAACCCCCCTCTACCCCCCCCCTGTACCCTTGGTGGAGTGTAGCGAAGATGCTGTCGTCAGATGCGAACCCAGATCACCCAGAGTGCACCGGGACATTAAGTGCCCTCTGATATGAGAGCGATGAGGTCAGGGGTGGCCAGACATGCTCCTATATCGCTCCGCGGCTGCGGGAATTAGTTAATCATTAGGCCACTTTAACTGCGCGCGGCTTACGACATCCTATGCTGTCACACTGAGTCACCGCTCCATAACTCGACTATCAATGTACTGTAAATGTGCGGAGGAGACGGTGTATGAAAGATGTTTATTTCCCTATGTCTAGTAACAATAGCAAAGGCACAAATCAACCTCTTTTTTCCTCTCCTGTTTAAAAAGTGGAAGTGTATGTTCAGTGATTTAGCACTGTGCATTAGCCTTAATTGAAATAGGTTATTAAAGCAACACTAGTAATTTTTTGCCTTGTTGGTAACAGTGTTGGCGTTGGCGATGCCCTGCTCCAAAAAATGTTTGATTAAATGTGTGATTATAGCCCATGCAGCGATGCAAATTCACTCTGTTACAAGCTGATGAACCACTGAAACGATTTTGGAAATTGCACATAAAGGATCTTAAAAAAAAACATACAGTTATATAGAATATTAGAACAGAATATAGTAGAATATCAAAGTAACAGTAAATGTAACCTTAATACAACTAGAAATGGCCGAGAAAAAGTAGAATCACTCTCCACGGCATTCACTACTGTCTGTCTTTACGCTTGTGGTGTCCCATCACTCATAACTATCACTTGGCTTTATTATATCTCATTATTACCTCCACCATGGAGGTTATGTTTTTGGTCGCGTTGGTTTGTCTGTTTGTCTGTCTGTTTGTCTGTTTGTCAGCATGATAACTCAAACAGTTCTGAACAGATTTTGATGAAATTTGGGGGAGTTGTTTGAAATGACAAAAGGAACAAGGATTTTTTTCCCTCACCATTGCGAGACAGTTTCTAACTCCACAAAACAAGGAAGAAAGACTTGATTTTAAGTTGTATTATAGTTAAGTTGTATTATAGCCACTCCGTGAGATCGTCTTGACGGAGGTTTACACTCTCTGAGTGCTTCTAGTATCTATGTAAGATAGTATAATAATAACATTCTTGCATTTTTGCTCCTCAATCATAAATCATCACTGTGTGTGTGTGTGTGTGTGTGTGATTCTAATTAAAGCCTCGATGGCCCCGTGGCATAGGATGCCGCTGAAGGCCATGGTGTCAGACCGTCCTCTGCAGAGAGCCATCTGCATGATGAGCCCCACCGTCAAGCTCTACATCACACTCAACAACGCCACAGCGCCCCCTTGTGAGGAGATCCAGCGCGAGAAGCTCTGCTTCCCAGACAAGGAGGTGACGCCCCACATCACGGAGAACCGGCTGCCCGGGCCCCTGTACCAGCTGCGCAGGCTGACCAGGGCTCATCTCTGTC
The DNA here is from genome assembly GCF_034702125.1 of Engraulis encrasicolus. NCBI lineage: Eukaryota > Metazoa > Chordata > Actinopteri > Clupeiformes > Engraulidae > Engraulis > Engraulis encrasicolus. The sequence continues at coordinate 18,727,314 of NC_085880.1, read as the reverse complement.
CCAACTACACCATCAGCTACCGCGTCGAGCCAGGTACTTAGACAGGCAGTGCCTCTGTGGCTTATATAGTAATATAGTAGACCCAGGTACTTACAGGAACATAGACAGGCAGTGCCTCTGTAGCTTATATAGTAATATAGTAGACCCAGGTGCTTACAGTAACATAGACAGGCAGTGCCTCTGTGGCTTATATAGTAATATAGTAGACCCAGGTACTTACAGGAACATAGACAGGCAGTGCCTCTGTAGCTTATATAGTAATATAGTAGACCCAGGTGCTTACAGTAACATAGACAGGCAGTGCCTCTGTGGCTTATATAGCAATATAGTAGACCCAGGTGCTTACAGTAACATAGACAGGCAGTGCATCTGTGGCTTATAGTGATATAGTAGACCCAGGTGCTTACAGTAGCATAGACAGGCAGTGCCTCTGTGGCTTATATAGTAATATAGTAGACCCAGGTAGCCTACTTACAGTAACATAGACAGGCAGTGCCTCTGTGGCTTATATAGTAATATAGTAGACCCAGGTACTTACAGGAACATAGACAGGCAGTGCCTCTGTAGCTTATATAGTAATATAGTAGACCCAGGTGCTTACAGTAACATAGACAGGCAGTGCCTCTGTGGCTTATATAGCAATATAGTAGACCCAGGTGCTTACAGTAACATAGACAGGCAGTGCATCTGTGGCTTATAGTGATATAGTAGACCCAGGTGCTTACAGTAGCATAGACAGGCAGTGCCTCTGTGGCTTATATAGTAGACCCAGGTACTTACAGGAACATAGACAGGCAGTGCCTCTGTAGCTTATATAGTAATATAGTAGACCCAGGTGCTTACAGTAACATAGACAGGCAGTGCCTCTGTGGCTTATATAGTAATATAGTAGACCCAGGTGCTTACAGTAAGACAGACAGCACCTCTGTATCTTAAATATAGTAATAGTCGAACCAGGTACTTACAGAAAGCCAGACAGCACCTCTGTAGCTTATATAGTCATAGTAGTCGACCCAGGTATTTACTTTGTGTTGGACTGTTGGTCCATATGTTCATATCCACTAGAGTGGATGTTGCATGATATTTAGTATACTGGGTAGTCATAGTCGAGCCAAGTAGTGAAGCCAGACAAAGATGGATACATAAAAAAACAGTTGTTGGGTCCTGCCGTCAGCGTCACAGTGGATCAAGTGGTAGAGCACTGCACTGTTACACCAGGCACCTGGGTCATTTCCAGATCCTCCCCTGTCTCTCTCTCCCACTCGCTACCTGTCACCATCCCATCTCACACTATCCTATCAATAAACACATAAACGCATCTTCCTTGAGCCGAAGTGCACCTGCTTGGCAGAAAACAAGTGAAGTAGCACTCCGTGACAACCAGCACTCCTAAGTGAAGAGTTGTTTTTTTTTAGTATCTAAACGTATGAAAGCCCCTAATATATAGATATTTAAAAGAGTTGTGTGTTTGCCTGCTACTGTCCAGATGACCCGGTGCCATTTGAGGTGAATGAGACGACGTCGGAGCTGGTGGTGATCAGGCCTGTGGACCGCGAGGAGCGGGAGGTGTACCACATGCAGATCCAGTGCACCGTGGAGACGGGAGAGGCCGTCCACAAGGTCTTCCTGCCCATGCACGTCAACATCTACGACGAGGACGATAACCCGCCCTACCTCAACGGCACCGACACTGAGGACGTGGTGGTGGAGTTTAACCGCATGGAAGTGAGTCACCTTTTTGTTATTACCAAGGAGGTTATGTTTTCGGTCACGTTGGTTTCTCTGTTTGCATGTTTGTCTGTTTGTCTGTCTGTCAGCAGGATACCTCAAAAAGTCATGAACAGATTTCGATGAAATTTTGTGGAGTTGGAAATTACAAAAGGAAGGTGATTAAATTTTAGTGGTGATCTGAATCAGGATGCAGGTCCAAGACTTTTAAAAAAAACATTCTATACCATTGTGGGATAGGGCAAATTTTTAAATTCCAGCTTCTAACTCCACAAAAACAAAGCAGAAGCACAGTCAAATGTTCTATCAAACAGCTTCCTTGACGGAGGTCTGCACTCTCTGTGTGCATTTCTAGGATTTTTTAAACTCTTCACTATATATTTTTTCTTTATTGATCTATTATTTTCTTATTAATTATTATAGTATTGATATTTATCAGAGAAGACAAACTCAGCTCTGCCAACTAGTTCTAAGACCACACTGTAGTATTGTGCATGCTTTAGTGCCACCCAGTGGTGGCCTATCTGAATTACAATCATAAAACGGGGGTTTGGTCGATGGTTGAGACAAACATCTTACAGTAGCTTACCATACTGTCCTACAAAGGTGCAGTGACTTCGTCAACAATGAAACTGAAAAAAATGCCACCAAAGCCTCGGAATTAGGTTGGATATTGTAGTTACTGCCAATTTGACATAGCAATATCTGTAAAACTGGACACATTTGGACCATAACGCTTTGTCACAAGACATAGGAGGTTTTCAGTCTAAACTCAATATGTAGTTACTGCACTTTGCCTTTGTAGGGCAGCATATATGCGCTAATCTTCTTCTTTGATGTCAATGTTTACTATTTACACTTTCTGGGTTGCTGTGGAAGCATGTTGATCCGGAATGGCCGTCCAGGTACAAGTATTTTTTTAAGAGCAAAGAAGGAAAAGGCGATCCCCTGAAACCAAAAACATAATCATGATAAAAAAATGTATTTTCACACTAAATCCTATAAATCCTATTCTGTTTTTGAAACTATTACAAATAGACAGATAAACATAAATAGAGACTACAGACGGCATGATACAAAGAAATCTCGTTTTGTTTCTCAGTACACGCGGATCTAGTGTTACTTGTGAGACTGCATTATGCTATTTTAGAGATGGCCGGAGTTAATGTCGTCTGTGGCTAAAAAGTGCTTGTATCAGCATTCCTACAGTAAGCTATGTCTCCCTCATTAATATATGGACTAATACACAGGCTATAATTAGAGAGTGTTTCTGCCAATGAGATATTAAGTGTCTGTACTGCCCTGGTATCAAATAGCTTGTTACTTCAAGTAAATTGAAGCCAGCCATCGGATATAAAGTGATGTGATGATTGGAAATGGTGACACCAGCATTTATGAGAAACCACTCATTGGCGTGACATCACACAAAAAATGTATAGCACATATTGCATGACATGTGGACAAAACTGTGTCCGCCATTGCTCATTCGTTCTTGTGTGCCATGTCAGCTATTAACATGTTTTTACAGTAAGCTGCGTTTTATGTTTCTCAGGGGGCTGTGTTTGGCAACATATCAGTGTACGACAGAGACACCACCCCGGTCTACCCCAAAGACCTTGTTCAGAACAAGCTGATGGGGACCATGATCACCAATGACACCTGGGTGAAGGAGACCTTCACCGTGTCCCACTCCTTCAGGGAAGAGAAGGCCATCTTCGGCAACGTGCGGGGAACCATCCATGACTACAGTAAGAAAAGAACTCTCAGTGCTGCTCAGTGTTCAGAATTACTTTGTCCTTTAAGTGAGTGAGCGTGGTTTTTATTCTGCTTTCTCTGTTATTAGGCTCATACTTGAGTTATTAAGGAAGATAATGGACTGATATAATGTGTTCATTTATCCAAAGAAATATGTCATGCATAATATTATAATGTATACTGTATAATGTATACTATGATATACAGAGCATCCCAAAAATGTATACACGCAAAGTATGTGTAGGCTAATAAGTGTAATCGAATTTACAGGCTCCAATTAACTGCTCTGTCACCGCCTATTCTCAAAATTATTTGTCTAGTAAAAAAAATGTTGAGCCCTGTCTCTGTCTCTGTCTCTTCAGAGCTGGTCCTCAACAAGAACCTGACGGTGGCGGAGACCAGGTCGTTCCAGATGGACTATTTGCTGAGGGACATGACGTACTCGGGCACCGACGGCTCTGTCCTGCTGCACTTCAACGTCACCATCCTGCCCGTGTCCATCACCTTCTCCAACTCCACCTACGTCTTCAGTGTCTCCAGGAAGGCAACCATGCTCTCCAAGGTGCCCTACAGCAGAGGCTCTCAACCCTTTTTTTAACAACGCCTCCTTGTCCTCGTCAAAAGCCTCCCAGCGCCCCCATAAAGGAGTCATTCGGTGTAAAATGTTGTGTTAAAACGTGATGCTGAGCCCTAACTTTTGCCACATACCTCGCGCCGAGCGTGAGCGCTATTCAGAATTCCAAGAGCTAGGTGAAATTTATGCTGTAACTATTCCATTTGGTACCGTGTGTTCGCCATCCTCTAGAATGTGAGGTAGCCTATACACAGACCCCTTAATCTGACCTGATGTATTATGACAGATGTTCAGGTTGGAAAAGTGTGATGCAAGTTACACTGGCACCTTAATCTGACCTAATAATGTGTTACGTTTCAGATTGGGAAGGTTTGTGTGGAGAACTGCTTGAAGTTCCAGGGCATCGACGTGGAGTATTCGCTGGAGGTGGTGGAGAGGAACACGTCCTCGTCCTCGTCCGTGGATCTGCAGTCCTGCTACTCTGCGGTGGCCATCGCACGCAGCTACAGGGACGTGTCCGGAGTGCTGTTTGTCAACGACACGGACATGCTGCGACGCCCCGAGTGCCAGGAGCTTCAGTACGTCGTCATCGCCCAAGAGCAGCAACTGCAGCGGCAAGCCAGGACCCAGCTGGTCATCTTCTTTGAGGATAAACGTTAGTTTCCTTTCCTTTCTCTCTCACGTTCTCTCTCTTTCTCTCTCTCTCTCTTTCCTTTCTCTCTCTCTCTCTCTCTCTCTCTCTCTCTCTCTCTCTCTCTCTCTCTCTCTCTCTCTCTCTCTCTCTCTCTGCATTCACATATTAACTATTTGCAGTGAACCATGACATTCCATAGCAAGGCTATTGTTAAGGTCTTTTCTACAGTACTGTATTAGCTAGCAGGTGTGAGATTTAAGAGGACCTAAATAGGCCTAAATTCTCTCAAACAATATTGTTAATACTGCTAGAGGAATCTGATCATTGTTGTACTCTTCAGAGTCCTATGAAGCATCAAAACAACCTGCAAACTTACTTTAGTTTTGCTGACAGAACTGTTTCAGGAGGACAGCCGTTTCAGATGTGTGTAATATACTGAATGTCTTTCCCAGAAGTTACTAACATCAAGTTACAAAAATCTGTCCAGGAATAACCTACTCAAGGACCACAATGCATGCATAATTACAACCGTGTCTTATTATTATTGCTTGCCAATAACTTCAGCCTGTGCTAACTTCAGCTTGTGGATCTCTGGTTTGCAGCAGACAAAGCGGAAGTCACGGAGCAGCGCATGATGTCGTGTGCAGAGAAGAAGAGGCGGTCTGAATGTGAAGCTTTCCGGGGCCTGGGAACGCCAACAGGGAGATGCCAGTGGAGACAGAACACAGAGAAAGGTCCCTGCAATGGCCATGCACTGCTGTCTTTCTGAGCATCAGGCTGTGGTCCACTGACACCACTCCCACACTCACACCCAGGGCTGTTGACAAGGGGGAGGTCAAAGGGCAAAGGGGTCAGTTGCCCCGGGCCCTAGGAGAAGAGGGTCCCCAGTACATTGTGATCATCCGGCTCTGGTCCACTCCCATACTAACACCACAAAAACACTACTGATCTGCTGATGAGGCCCTGACCAGACATAGGCCTACGTTATTTTCTTTTTTTAAACTTTCTTTTTTTATTATTAATTATTATTATATTTACATCCAGATACAAAGTTACAAGCATTAAAAGAGACAAACAGCAAAATAATAACAAAACAAAAACCAAAAGAACAGCTTATGGGTTCATCATCTTCATTCTTTTACTGTATAAATGCAAACAATCAAGTCAATTCATCCATCATTAGTTCAGTGGTATCATCTTTGTTTTTGTACCAGATCCATTTTTCCCATTTCCTTCCAAATAGTTCCTCCTGCATTTTCAAACTATGTGAGAACTTTTTCATGCCATATATCTCTTCCACAATACTAAACCAGTTTTCTGGAGTTGGGGGGTCTAGGCCTACGTTATTTTCATACTGACTTGATATCATCATGAGATTGCATTCGCATGGGATTTGCATTTGCAGTTTGAATCTCATACATTTGGATTTGTTTCTTGTTTGTTTTAGCATTAACACTCCGTTTAAAATTAACTCAAGAAATGTTAATGTAGATCAATCAGTGTTTAATGCATTCCTATCCTTCAATTAAATATGAATTTAATTAGGCATAATATTATAGGTAACACTTCAGAAGTGCGATCCCTTAAAAGCTTTTATATGATATCTGTCGAGTAAGACCATACTGGAGGTGAAAGATACAAGGGCTTTTGTGTTTTTCTAAAACCAGATAGCTCACATCATCCAGCCACTATTTTGAGGACTGTTTTGTTTATTTCTTTTTCTGGCGCTGTGTTGAAACTTGATCTGTTTGCACCGCAGGCATATCGCGGAACTACTCCACGTGCTCTCCGGACCTGCGGAGCTGTCCCGATGGCTTCTGTGATGTGGTGGAGAGGAGGAACACGACCATTTGTCCTCAAGACTGCACAAGTAAGCACCACAGAGGAGGTCGGGTGCAGGGTGCACACAGTTAAATATGCAGTGTTAGTTCAACACTTAAGATAGTACTCTGGGACAAAGCAATCTACCTAGTTGTGTTAAAATGCACTCTACAGGTGTTGAATGAACTGCAAAATGTACTGTGCTGTTACATACTTAAGCAATAAGCCACGAGAGGCCGTGGGTTACGCTCGATTGATAACGGCCAAGGGGAGTGGGGCACGACGTGAAGCGAAGTGCCGTAAACGTCCCCTTACCCGTTATCAATAGACCGTAGGCCTAACCCACGAATTCAAGTGGCATATTGCTTATCTAACACTGTTACACTTACTCGCTGACCAAATTTCTTTGAAAACGCTTTAATGACAATTAATTTCATCCACGACGAGTTGACAAGTTGAGGAAGTGATTGTGGTTACCCCAGCAACGTTACTCGGCGTGCGTGCGTGCGTGTGTCGCGCTGCCAGAAAACACACTTCGCTACAAAAACTCAGCAAGGGGTGATAAACACCGCAGGAATGAAATGTCTTTGCAATCACACTGATACCCCAAACACAGATGGTGCAAAGATGTGCTTTTCTTGCAGACTCCCTACCCAAACTGCAATATATTCTCATTACCAACGTAGATGCGCTGGGTCTAACTTGGATGTGCATAGAATCTTCATGTGAAAGGTGTATGTTTACGCTCGATTGACCACAGATATCAGCCAATCAGAATCGAGAACCGGACCGCACTGTGTTAGATTATACTTTTATTGTCTCAAGACATGGCATTGCTGTCACCAGAGTGGCAATGGCCAAGTCGAAATGTAATGACTGGTTTAAGTCATTATGTAATATCGCAGTAATGCACTACTGGTATGGTGGTGAATCTTTTTGAAGGAATAGGTTTTTGCTTACCTCCCTCTTCACACTATGAGGCTACATTAATATCACTGCTTTTGCTAATGTCCATGTTGTAACTCTTGTGCAGTCACTGGTGGTATGGTGCGCATTAGGAGGCTACATTAACATAATAAATTGTTCCTGTTGCGCAGGAGAGGCGGTCACTGGGGGCCATGAGGCGGGCATGATGTCTGGAATCAAAGCCGGCTTTGAAACCTGCTACTGCTACGCAATGAAATGCACCTGCGAACCTGTGGACATCAAGGGTGAGTGAAACATGGAAAAGTGGGTTTTTGAATCTTCATTTTTCTGCAAACAATGCGACTTGACTGCTGCTGATAATGATTTTGAACATACCTGTACGAATCATTTTCACAAGGAAATGTTTGAAATTGGAAAATTGTGAAGACACTAAAGGGCTTAAAGCGCTCAGGAGACTTTGCAGGGTAATATTACTCAGGTGCTCATCTGTACCGGGTGGTACCGTCAGGGCATGAAGGCCAATATGGCCGCAACGCGTAGGCCCATGTGCTGTTAAACTGAATTTGCCATGTTAAATTAAAGGCTTTTTTATATTTTTCTCAAATCTCAGAGTGCCTCTGCTTTTTCCTTCCTTTTTTAGAGAATATATTGTATTTGAAATATGGTAGCTTATTTGGGGTGTTAAAATGTTCTGCCTTTTAAAACATTTAAACATTTTGTTTCCTTCTGTGACTCACTGGTCTACATAGATCGGCGATTACAGAATTGAATAAAATGCCACATAGTGAAAAGGCTACAATTTATTGTGATGTGTTGTGAAAGCCTTGTTTCTATGAAATCATTTTCCCCCATGTGTCTTTACTTCTTGTGTGTGTGTGTGTGTGTGTGTGTGTGTGTGTGTGTGCGTGCGTGCGCACGGTACGCGTGCGTGCGTCTTCCTGTGCTCCACAGGCTACAATTTATTGTGATGTGTTGTGAAAGCTTTTTTTCTATAATATAATTTTCCCCCATGTGTCTTTACTTCCTGTGTGCGTGTGTGCGTGTGTGTGTGTGTGTGTGTGTGTGTGTGTGTGCGTGTGTGTGTGCGCGTGCGTGCGCACGGCACGCGTGCGTGCGTCTTCCTGTGCTCCACAGGCTACAATTTATTGTGATGTGTTGTGAAGGCTTTTTCTGTAATATCATTTTCCCCCATGTGTCTTTACTTCCTGTGTGTGTGTGTGTGTGTGTGTGTTCGCGTGCGTGCGTTGTGTCTTCCTGTGTTCTTCCACAGAGGCCATATGTGACGACGTGTGCAAGACCATCATCGCCACGGCGGTGCTGCTGTCATTCATCGTGTCCATCCTGCTCTCCTCCTTCTTCATCCATCGCTACCACAAGAACACGCCCAAGCCGCCCATCGCCTCGGCTGAGATGACCTTCCGCCGGCCCGCCCAGTCCTACCCCATCAGCTACTCGGCCAATAACGTGCGCCGCGCCTCCCTCGACTCCATGGAGAACCAGGTGGCCGTCGACACCTTCAAAATACCGGTGAGGAGGACTTTTTTTTTTTAAAGATAATTTTTGGGCTTTTTTCACCTTTGTTAACCAGAGAGGACAGTGACACCTTCCAAAATACCGTTGAGGACATTTCTTTAAAAGATATTTTTGGGCTTTTTCACCTTTATTAACCGGACAGGACAGTGAGAGAAACAGGAAATGGGGTGTGGGAGTGGGGAGAGAGAGAGGGGATGGATCGGCAAAGGACACCGGGTCAGAATTGAACCCGGGTCTTCAGTGTAATGGCACCCTGTCTTAGCTTATTGAGTCAGCTGGGGCCTGTAACCAATACTCTGTACCTAAATTACTGTAATGTAATGGTTCATCACGAACCCAAAAAACACCCATTTGATCAGCAATGGTCACAACCCTGCTCTATATGTGTGTGGTCTTCTGACAGGAGGATCCCAAGTGGGAGTTCCCACGTAAGAACCTGGTGCTGGGCAAGACACTGGGAGAGGGAGAGTTTGGCAAAGTGGTGAAGGCCACGGCGTTCCGACTGAAGGGCAAGGCCGGATACACCACCGTTGCTGTGAAAATGCTGAAAGGTAGGAATAGTTTGCCATCAACAACACAACACAGCTCAGGTATCATGCGCACATACACACACACACACACACACGCTCATGCACGCACTATCGCACACACACACACGCACGCACGCACGCACGTACACACGCACACACACACACACACACACACACACACACACACACACACACACACACACACACACACACACACACACACACACACACACACACACACACAATCACAATAGTTGTGGTCTGAGGGTCCCTGGGTTCAAAAGAATCATATGACATCAAAGAATAGCTGAAACGTTTTAACAGCCAATATGACTGTATTACTGGGTTTCAGTGGATGTATCGTTTTATAGCGTAATGTCCAATAGTACTGTTCAGCAGTACTCATATTACATGTTTTCAAAAACACTGTCAAAACTATACTTTATTTTGAAGTGGAGTATCGTCTATCTGTTGTAGTGTGTGTATTTTACTAAATATGTCTTTGTTTTGTGCAGTCAGACAGGACAGAGACATTTGCATTTAAATGTCACTTTTCATTTTGCATTATTTTCATTATTTGTACAATGCTGTAGGTACTCTATCTACAGGTTTTGGAATTTGTTGGCAATCACACGTGCAGTATTACTCATGTTTACATAGTGCCCCATTGCTTTTGGTTTTCTTCAGAGAATGCGTCTCATAGCGAGCTGCGGGACCTGTTATCCGAGTTCACTCTGCTGAAGCAGGTCAACCACCCACACGTCATCAAGATGTACGGAGCCTGCAGTCAAGACGGTAAGACACCCCTCTTGCACTTTGTTCCCTTATTCAGCCTTATTAAGGCTCATTAAGTTCATGACAAACAAACCTTCTCTCAATGTCATGGTCCTCTACTATACCGTGGCTGCAATAGCTTTGGCATGTCTTTTTTTTACTCTGTGTTCCTCCACATATCTGTCTATTTAGATCCTCTTTTGTGGGTCACTCTTGATTACCAGCTCTCCATCAAGCTTTATAAAAGTATTTAAATAGTTTAGATCAACCTCCTCTCCAAAGCCAACTTAACTGCATATGATATCTAATTGTAAAGGTAATGATTATGTCTAAAACTGGCATGCTGCTGCTGTTCAATTTGGTCAGCAATTAAGTGCAACAGTGTTAGATCATTGGAAAAAACAACCAATGTAACAACTGCATAATATCTAATTATTAAGGCATGCTGCTGCTGTTTCTCCTCCAGGGGTGAATTTCTCAAAACCAAAGTTGCTTACTACATTAGCTACTTCGTTGCTTTCAATGCATTTTCCCATTGGCAACTACCGAAGTTGCTAACAGGCTAACAACTTCCCTTTTGAGAAACTCACCCCAGGTCTGCTGTCAGATAGTGGAGTATGGCAAGTAGAGAACAGAGGCATCAGTTGACCTAATACTATACAGGGGCACAGTAGGGCACCGAAAAATAAATAAATATTATTTCGTGAATAAATTACCATATTAAGAAGCCACGTGCCATAATGGACTGAATACAGTTTTTGGTGAAACTCATACCTGGGCACGGCAGATCAACACCCAGGCAGGTGCCCCTGTAAAATAGATCTGGCGACGCCCCTGGTAGAGAAGGCAACTTAACAACTATATATAATATCTACAAACTGCAATGTAATTGCCATGCTGCTGTTGCTCTGCTCCAGGTCCGCTGTATTTGATAGTGGAGTATGCAGAGTAGAGATGGCACCTTAACAACTGCATAATATAGTATCTAATTGTAAAGGCGTGCTGCTGCTGTTTCTCCAGGCCCGTTGTATTTGATAGTGGAGTATGCCAAGTACGGCTCTCTGCGTAACTTCCTGCGGGAGAGCCGCAAGGTGGGGCCCAGCTACATGAGCGGCGAGGCCAACCGTAACTCCAGCTACCTGGAGAACCCGGACGAGAGGGCCCTCACCATGGGAGACCTCATCTCCTTCGCCTGGCAGATCTCCCGGGGCATGCAGTACCTGGCAGAGATGAAGGTACAGTACAGCCAGAAGTAAAGGAGACGCGCTCACACTAACGCCTATACCAGTGTTTCTCAACCTTTTTTTAGGTGAGGCACCCTTTCAATTCATGAAAGATTTCAAGGCACCCCAAACCAACAAGCCGTAACATGGCATCGCATCCGATACCACAAAAGCTTAGAAAAGTAACACATTTGGAGACGTTCGAAGTTGCAGCTGACTGGGGCGACCTATATGTACTTTATTGTGCGTAAATGGCAGATGAAAGATTCCACTGACTAGCATTAACTTATCAATTTTGACAAATATGCATTATATTACATAATTTATTTATCAGCCACGTTTCCGCCGCGGCACCCCAGGGTGCCCCGGCACTCCTGTTGAGAAACATTGGCCTATACTATTTAATACAGATTATAACTGGGTGCTGAATCCCACATAATGTAATGATGAATGAAGGAAGCGAAAGACGGACTGTTCATAGTTTTCTCTGTTTATTCGCCTAGGAGAATCTGTAGCCTATGAAGACCATCAGAATAAGCTCCAGAATGTAAAACTACGCAATGCACTTGAAAGCTTTAAAAAGATACTCAGTTGTCAACAATCTCAAAACTCTATTGACTGACTGTACAGTATGCAGTACCTGCTGGCATACAGTAGATGAAGGCATCTGTGTAGAGGCAATCAGAGAATTACCGTCTACTGCTGGGTGCCCAGTTGGCTCAATTGACTCAGTTCAGTGTTAGATAATAGATTAGATTCCACTTTACAAAGATAGCAGTGTCAACTCTGTTTTTGGGAGCAGGCGCTTGATCTCATATTGAGAGATATAGAGTTCTATGCTTTATTCAAAGAGAATAGTGGAGTTTTGTTTACAGTTCAAAAAATATTTTTTCTATGTTTGCTTTACAGCTTGTTCACAGAGACCTTGCCGCAAGAAATGTCCTGGTCGCAGAGGGTCGGAAGATGAAGATTTCAGACTTTGGTTTGTCACGAGACGTCTACGAAGAAGACTCCTATGTCAAGCGAAGCAAGGTGACATTAGCTAAGCTGGAATGACACATTGACATTATTAGTGAATAGTTATTCAAATTAGTTATAGTGATCATAGTTATCTGAACTAAATTGTGCTTGTGTTTGTATGGTTCTCTTGTTCTCAGGGTCGCATTCCTGTCAAATGGATGGCCATAGAGTCACTGTTCGATCATATTTACACAACTCAGAGTGATGTGTGAGTATAAAATATTACTGTGAAGGACGTTTACAATGCAAATTATGCGTAATGTGCACTGTTTTTAACTGTGTACAGTCAAAAACAGTGATTGTTTAACAGTACATTGACTATGAACGATGTATGTACAACTATTAGCAGTGACTTTGCATCCACTTAGCTGGTCATTTGGTGTGCTTCTGTCATTAACATGCCGTGGTGTCCTCTCGTCTGGTCATTCGGTGTGCTTCTGTCATTAACTTGCTGTGGTGTCCTCTCAGCTGGTCATTCGGTGTGCTCCTGTGGGAGATTATGACTCTGGGTGGAAACCCCTACCCTGGCATCGCTCCTGAACGTCTCTTCAACCTCCTCAAGACAGGCTACCGCATGGAGAAACCAGAGAACTGCACTGAGGAAATGTAAGCTAACTGGTGTAGCTCAAGTTATGGATTACTCTGTTTTGTCCCCCTCACATTATCTCATGTGATGATTAATTACTTTTCATGTCATTTTAATTTCTTTTGGCCTTTGAAATGTTGCATTTGTACTGTGCATTTATGAACAATTACATATATGAAAGGCGTAAGCTAATATCCAGCCTCCTGGCTAAGGCCAAACAACACCCATGGAAATATCCATTACCAACCCCATGTCACTGTGTTGAATTGCTCAATTTAGATTGTTGAATTTGGCATTTGTACATTCTTAGTAAAGCTGCACATTTGATACCTTTTGTACATGGGAAGCTATGTTATAAATGTGACATGGTGTTGTCCCCAACGGTACAATCTGATGCAGAGTTGTTTAAAGTAGAAGTAGTACTTTTTAGTTCTACTTCTAGTAGAAGAAGTACTTTTACAGGTGTAATTACAACAATAGTAGTGTGATCATTACATAGTTGAAACCATGTAATATCATACTACTACAGTAGTGTTGTTATCATTACAGCTGTAAGACTCATTACAGCTGTAAGAGTACTTCTACTTTATACAAGTCTGATCTGATGTGCATGTACTGTCTCCGTCATTGATGTAAATGTGAAGACTAGCTGTGACGCTGACATGGTGTTCTGTGTTGCCCGATGGAAAGTGCTAAACTATCGTACCAAAAACTCAACATTTTTGGGAGGAAACGTACACAAACCGAACTGTTCTTTAAGGCAACTGAATGAAAACTCGTACATCATGTGTTTTTGATCATACAGAGGACACAATTAAGGTACAAATACGATAATTATCGTTTATCTGGCAACTTTGATGGAGTTGGTGTACCCAGAGGGACAATCTGATGTACATAGACAGGTCATTGATGTAAATGTGAAGCTTGCTTGGCTGTGACGCTGACATGGTTGGTGTTGCTTTCCCTAAAGGGTGTGTGTGTGTGTGTGTGTGTGTGTGTGTGTGTGTGTGTGTGTGTGTGTGTGTGTGTGTGTGTGTGTGTGTGTGTGTGTGTGTGTGTGTGTGTGTGTGTGTGTGTGTGTGTGTGTGTGTGTGTATTTATGTATGTATGTATGCTGCTGGACACCTTAATGTCCCTCGGTATTGATAAATGATACTCTACTCTACTCTACTACTCCAAAGGTATAATCTGATGCTGCGCTGCTGGAAACAGGAATCGGATAAGAGGCCGACCTTCTCCGAGATCAGCAAGGAGCTGGAGAAGATGATGGTGAAGAGCCGAGTAAGGACAACGCTAACAACACATAACGCCCCCTTTACACACACACGCACACACACGCACACACACGTGCACACACACAAACGCACACACACACACACACACACACACACACAAACGCACACACACACACACACACACACACGAACAAACACATGCACGGACACACGCAAAACACTAACACACACACACACACACATACAAAACACACACACACAAAAGACAAACATACAATGAAAACTTACCAAATTTAACCAGAATGGTTACATATCTGTCGTCCATGGATATGTGCTGAGAGGTCCTGTTAATTCAAGAAAGAAAAATACAAAAAATATTCATACATCGATTCATAGCAAATAAGAAAAAGATAAAATGATATATGTGTGTGTGTCCCCTTCCCCCGCCCCTCTGTTGCTAGGACTACCTGGACCTGGCGGCCTCCACCCCGGCCGACGCCCTGCTGTATGACGACGCCCTGTCTGAAGAGGACACGCCCCTAGTGGACTGTAATAACGCCCCTCTCCCCCGCAACCTCCCCTCCACTTGGATTGAAAACAAGCTCTATGGTAGAATATCCCATGCATTTACTCGATTCTAGTGGCAGAAAAAAAACACCAGTTGTCTTTTTTCTGGCAATTTGTGCTTGGCTCTGTTTTTTTCTTGGCGGGTTGGGGAGGGTGGTAGTGGGGTAGTGGCATGCAAAAACAGGTGATCTTTCTTCAGTCTCTAGCCACAAAACTTTTTGATTGTCTTTGATATGTGAAGGGGGGGGGGAGGGGGGTCAGCTGTCTAATTTTAACCTGGACCTGCTTCTGATGTACAGGAAGCTTAATAAAGTTACAGTGACAAACATTTTGGAAACTGTACAATTTTGATTATTTGATCGCACTGGTTCAAGTGGACTGTTGCTATTCAAGTACTATCACATAATATTTATTTTTTACCATTACTGCTCGACAGCGGCGGTAGCATTATGACATCGACCACTTATATGTGATATTTTTTATAAGTTTACTACTACTCTTCAGCATCATTTGTAGGAATACATTCGAAACAGGTCCTAGCTAAGTCACTTGTTTATTTGGTTTGGATTACAAACTGTCCTATGATTTCTGTACCTTTTTGTACATAGTGATTAAATGTATATATATGGATTCTGCATTGCTGAATAGAGGAGCAGTAAGGCTTTTCAACTGAACTCTACTACTCATGAGCATGAAGCCACTAAATTGAAAAGAAACAAGATTTAAGCCCTTATATGTATCTAGCAATAACACCAGAGAACATTCTTGCAATTAGTCTTCCAGTGTAAAGCTTGATCAAAGAAAATGGCTGCATTGAGCTTGCATGGTCACATCAAGGACATTGTGGAAGACAATTTAATGTCATACTAATCACAACATCTTTGCTATGTATTGATATTTCTTCAGCTCATATGCAGGGGACTGCAATTATAATGCCATTTGGGTCTAATTTCTAAGACGATTCGGTAACACTTTATTTCAATAGTTCACTATTACAGTGGCTCTACCACATTAGGTACAGTGTAATAGCCAGTTTAACAATATTTAATACCATGCAATACCAGTGTAATAACATGTACCAACCCTAACCCTAACCCTAGATCTAAGAACAAAATTGTTACATGGTGTTACCCTGGAATTGCATGGCATTAAATATTGTTACACTGGTTATTACACTGTACCTAATGTGGTAGATCCACTGTAATAGTGAACCATTAAAAAGAAAGGGATACCGGCGATTCTCCAGAATGATCAGGTCCCACGCTTTGGTCAGAGATTATGTTGAGAGCCTTACTGTCTTGCACTCTTCTTTCCACTCATCCCTCCATACCATGCAGACGAATGATGTGTTCTCGTTTTTAGGCATGTCATACCCCGACTGGCCAGAGGGGAGCCCCGTACAGCTCAACAGACTTGATGGCACTAACCCTGTCTTTTCAAGATATGCCAATGATAGTGTTTATGCAAACTGGATGGCTTTGCCTACGTCTGCAAAAATTGTGGACAAGCTTGACAGTTAAAAGTTAAAAAAAACAAGCGTATGGAGAAAAAAAAGACTCAAAACTACTGGACAGATGTGTATATTTATAAATACATATTATATTATATATATATTGGAAGAAAATAATGTGTACATATATATTCCCTGATGCTTCAAGTGATTCCCTTTTCTTTCTGTTGCACGAGTGATTGGAGATGGAGGTGAAGGTCATAGTGTGCACAGCCCCACTGTTACCTGGAGTTCTGTATACTGTCCTGTGCCATGCGTCACACTGCACCCTGGTATAGCCTTGGTGACCTCCAGAGGGGTATACTACTAAGAAGCTGGTTCAGGAGTAAACCAGGTTAAGTTGAAAAGGTAAATCATCTAATAGAAGAGCCGGTAGTCCTCATTTTAGGACTACTAATCTATTTCAAGATTTACCTTTTTAACTTAACCTGGGGTCCGTTTCTCGATTCTTGTCGATACTAACCGCCTTAAGACCGTCTTATGACGTAACACCATTCCCTTGGATTTAGTGGTGAGCGTCGCTGTCGAGAGAGAGTTGAGTCGCTCTTACGAAGGACGTTGCTACCATCGTTAGCAAAGACGCTTTCGAGAATGCCACCCCTGGTTTCCTCCTGATCCAGCTTCTTAGTCTGGGCCCCCAGGTCCTGTCAGCCATCTTGTATTATTATTGCATGAGTGTACTGTACATGGTTCAGTGTCCATGTTAATGTCTTTCAAGTGCCTGTGCAGCTTCTATTATACCTTCCACTTTAAAGAGTTAAAATTAAAAAAGCGCCTAACGATTTAGGACTGAGAAGATCTAGTTCACCAGCCCAGGGGTGAATGAAAGGGAACGTCTTTTCCATCAGCTACCTTACAACATTTTTGGGTGGATGAAAGAAGGGAAGAATGGAAGCAGCCTCCATCTGGGGAAATAAAAGTGCAAAAATATACATCCAACAGGATATGATATGACAGGTCTATATCAAAGGGAATTTTTATTTTATTTTTAATTTTGTTTTGTTTTGTTTTGTTTCGTTTCAATCTGCAAAAGGGATTTGCCAAAGCAACTTTTTTTAAAAATCTAAATCATTTCCTGAATTTGTGCAAAATGCTGTCATCAAATGCTGTATGAAGGATGAAGGATATGTCTCTTAACGTGTAGTTCATAGACATGTCCCAGTGTAGTTCAATGTTTTTATTTCGTTTTCTTTTGTTCTGTCATTTATGGTTGACGTCCGTGTGCAGACATGAGTTGTGCAATGACTGCAGCAACAGACCAATGAGTGTGATTGTCATTTATGTTGTTCTATTTACATTACCATCAATAAAAATGTTACAATATATTATGTGGCTGTGGTTTATGTGAAAGTATGTAGTCTGTGTATTGGAGTCTGTACATGACATGAATATTATTTCTGATAATTACGATATCAAGAAAGAAACAGGCCTGTGCCATATAGTATGTCTTGTTCAGTTTTTTACACACACACACACACATATATAATATAATATATATATGGGCTTTTTTGCCTTTATTTCATAGGACAGTTGGAGATGGTGACAGGGAGAGAGAGAGAGATGGGGGAAGATCGGCAAATGCCCCCAGGTAGGAATCGAACCCGGGTCACCGGCGTAGTAACCCAGTACCCTACCGTTAGTCCACGGCAGGGCCTTTATCTTATTTAGTTTTTGTATGTTTGTATGTGTGCCTATCTCTACCTAGTGTCCATGGCTCATACAGTGATTGTGCCTCTGATGACCTCATGACAGGCCAGGCCTGTTGACAGTCAGAGGTCACCCACAGCCCTGGGGAAAGCCACTCCGTCCCTCTACACTGCCCTACAAAGGCAAAGTGCAGTAACTATTGACATATTTTGTCAAAATTGAGTTTAGACTGAAAGTAGTTACAGCTCCTTTATCTTTTGACAAAGCCTTAAGGTCCAAATGTGTCCTGTTTTAGAGATATTGCTAAGTCAAATTTTCAGTACTGTAACTATAATATCCAACCTAATACCAACGCTTGAAGGCTTTTTTCTCTGTGTCAGCCTGAGTTTAAAGTGTAGGGCCTAGTGGCCAAAGTTTGGGGCCTAGTGTGTGTGTGTATGTGTGTGCGTGTGCGTGTGCGTGTGTGTGTGTGTGTGTGTGTGTGTGTGTGTGTGTTTCTTTGACAAGGTGCATTGCATTCATTACTGTTGCAGAGGTGTGAGATTGTACAGCTTGTGCATTCATTGTCTGTGACTTGATATGTCTATGCAAATTAAAAAAAAACTGAAATGCAGACGACAGGGAAATGACATATTCCACAATTGCGTGCTTATTTCAAAGCAGACATTGTATTCCACCATTGCGTGCTATGTGAAAGCCCCATTGTCCCTTGATGGATGGGGGGGGTGTTGGGCTTTTGGGGGAACCACCAGGAAAAGATCAGCCTTTAAACACAGAGAGAGGGCGAGAAACAGGACAGTACTGTAGGTAGTAGCAGTGGCAGAGAGACGACTTCTCCTATAAAATACGTCTTTCATATCTGAGCAAAGACCCTTTAACACGCCAGCTCTCCTGGAGACGACATCCTCCGGAGAACACAGAGAACACAGACCCTGTAAGTTAACGCACTGCAGGTGTGCTCCAAGAAAGGACACTTATTCCAACAGGCCAGGTAAGGGTGTTTTTATATGGGCTGGAGCAGGGCCGTTGCTATGGTTTTGGAGGCCCTAAGCATAACTGGTCAGGAAGTCCCCCTCATAATTAAATGATAATAATAATAATCTTCTAACAAATAAATGTATGTTTTGTAATGTAATTCAAGTATCCCAATAGAATCTCACGCACATCCAGTGACTGGTTTCGGGTGCAATTTAAAAAAAAGTTAATCCATAGGTAATGAAGAAAACCGCACACCGATGAACTCCCATTTAAGCCATTTTATTGCGTGACATTTCGGGCCAACGAAACGTCACGCAATAAAATGGCTTAAATGGGAGTTCATCGGTGTGCGGTTTTCTTCACTTGTAATGTGTTTCAAAAAATTCTTCATGACGTTTTTTTTAAGTCAAGCTCCAAATATTATCCCAAAATGTATTGCTTGCTAGTTGTCTGTTGATGATGCATAACCTTATGGATGTTATTGGGAATAAATCAAGATTTTTTTTTTTAATGTAAACATTCTTCTACCCCCATTACAATGACCAGGATCTCGTAAAAGGCTGAAGAAAAAAAATAATTCTCAGGTGCTGGCAAGTCTAGAGTAGTGTGAGCGTTACAGCTGCATGTCGAGTCCTATTCATCCTCTTCTTAGGCACTCTGACCTCAAAGTTATCACTGGCCATTTGATTTCTCTGTCCCCCTCTCTCTCCACTCGCCACCCTCACTCCTTAATTTCTTTCTCTACAGCTAGCTAATATACTGATACTGCATTGCATACATTCTGCACACCATTCAAATACACTCATCATTTCCGCTAGACACTTTATTGTTTGTGATTTTTATCATGATTCTAATAAATAACAACAGTGGTATTTTGATATTGTCTCCTTCTCATTTTGTTTCCCTTAACAAACCGGGTTGTAACAAGACAGACAGACAGACAGACAGACAGACAGACAGACAGACAGGCCTAGGGAGAGAGAGGGTGTGTTTGTATGACAGTGTGTGACAGGGCTATGTGAGGGCAACATTAGTCATTTACATTCACATTCAAGGTTTTGTGTCCCAACAGCCATTATTAAATGTGTATTAATAAAATATGTATCGATTTCATTTCCAGCTATGGCTCATGGGTGGTGTTTCCTCCTGCTCACCCTAGGTGAGTGGTGTGTGTGTGTGTGTGTGTGTGTGTATGTGTGTGTGTGTGTGTGTGTGTGTGTGTGTGTGTGTGTGTGTGTGTGTGTGTGTGTGTGTGTGTGTGTGTGTGTGTGTGTGTGTGTGTGTGTTTGTACGTGTGTACGTGTGTGTGTGTATGTGTGTACGTGTGTACGTATGTACGTGTGTTATATGTATGTATGTGTACGTGTATGTACAGTCAATCCGGAAAGTATTCACAGCGCTTCACTTTTTTCACATTTTATTATCTTACAGCCTTATTCCAAATGCTAAAAATGAATCTCTGTTGTCAAAATCCTACACAAATTATTCCATTATGACCATGTGAAAAACAAGTTGTCTTGATAGTTTTGAAAATGTATAAAAATAAAAAACAAAGAAATCATATTTACAAAAGTATTCACAGCCTTTGCTTAATACTTTGTAGAACCACCTTTGGCAGCAATTACATTCATTTTTTCATTTCGAAATGAAAAGGGATTAAAAGGGAGGTCATCGGTGTGTGTTTCAACCTCAACAGAGATTCATTTGTAGAATTTGGAATAAGGCTGTAAGATAATAAAATGTGAAAAAAGTGAAGTGCTGTGAATACTTTCCGGATTGACTGTATGTATGTATATATGTACAGTATGTATTGTATGTAATTATTGGTTTCTTGGTGCTTGTGTTAGTATTTGCTCTTCTTGTGTTTTATAACATGCACACACACACACACACACACACACACACACACACACACACACACACACACACACACACACACACACACACACACACACACACACACACACACACACACACACACACACACACACACACACACACAGATGACATCAACGACTTTAACGACAAAAGACATCAACGACTTTAGGCCAGTAGCCCTCATTTCACACATCATGAAGACAATGGAGAGGCTGCTGCTGAATACCCTAAGACCACAGGTGAGCCATGCACAGGACCCACTGCAGTTTGCATACTGGGAGAAGGTTGGAGTGGATGATGCCATCTCATACCTACTGCATAGGACACACTCTCATCTGGATAAAGGGAATAGCGCTGTGAGAGTCATGTTCTTTGACTTTTCCAGCGCTTTCAATACCATCCAACCCTCCAGACTGGGAGAGAAGCTCCTGCAGATGGATGTGGACGCCCTCCTAGTCAACTGGATCACTGACTACCTTACAGAGCGGCCACAGTTTGTCAGACTCAAAGACTGCCTCTCAGACACTTTAATGTGCAGCACAGGAGCGCCCCAAGGTACTGTGCTCTCTCCTGTCCTTTTCACCTTGTATACCTCAGACTTTAGTTACAACACAGAGTCATGCCACATGCAGAAGTTCTCTGACGACACTGCAATTGTAGGTTGTATAAAGGAGGGGCAGGAGGGGGAGTACAGGAGTCTGGTGGAAGGCTTTGTGCATTGGTGCAAAATCAACCACCTTCAACTCAACACCACAAAGACCAAGGAGATGGTGGTGGATTTTCGGAGGTCCAAGCCAGCTCTGGAACCTGTCGCCATGGATGGTGTCGAGGTGGAGATTGTAAGCACATATAAGTATCTGGGGGTATATCTGGATAACAAACTAGACTGGTCTGCCAATACAGATGCAGTATACAAAAAAGGACAGAGTCGGCTATACTTCCTGAGGAAACTACGATCTTTCAATGTGTGCAACACACTCCTCACTATGTTCTATCAGTCTGCGGTTGCCAGTGTACTTTTTTATGCAGTGGTCTGCTGGGGTGGAAGCATAAGGAAGAGAGATGTTGCGCGGCTTGACAGACTGGTGAGGAAAGCTGGCTCTGTTGTGGGAGAAGAGCTGGAGAACTTCACTTCATTGTCAGATAGAAGATCTTTGAGCAAACTGCTCACCATCTTGGACAATAAGGCGCACCCACTCTACAACACAATCATCCAACAAAAGAGTGTGTTCAGCTGGAGGCTGAGAGCACTGAAATTCAGGACTGACAGACTGGGGAAATCATTTGTCCCTAGAGCCATGCAACTGTATAATTTGTCCATTAAGGACAAAGAGAAACTCCTGGACTTTTCTGCATGATCACCTTATTTATTTGTATCTACTTTTTTACTTTTTTATTTTTATATTATTTTTATTTTTATTTTTACTTCTCTTTTTAATCTACAGAGCAAACTGGAAAAAGAATTTCCCCTTGGGGATAAATAAAGTTTAATCTAATCTAATCTAATCTAATCTAATGAACGCCTCCTTTTCCCCTCCACCAATGGCAACCAAGGAGGCGGAACACACGAGGAGGAGACTTGTGTTTTCCGTCGCTGAATCGGAGTTTGTTAGCAAAGGCAATATTTATCTAGCCAGGCCACACCCTCCTAGTATCGCAACACCTTCGGCGAGCTGAGAGCATTCTGGGCATTTCTCAAAACTCTAGTGCGCACACTTCCACCAAGTGTATCAGCCTAATTAGTCACGCCCAGTGATTGGATACTCTTTATTAGTCACACCCAGTGATTGGATACTCCACAGAGTTCACAAAAGAGCATCCAATCACTGGCCGTGACTAATTAGGCTGATACACTTGGAAGTGCGCGCACTAGAGTTTTGAGAAATGCTCACCGTGTGTGTGTTCATACCATTAAACAAGACCAAACATGACATACGGAGAAATCGTATTGCATTTATGGAATAGGAGATAGCCTGGGCGAATAGCCGACTGTTGACTCAGTCAACCAGTCATGGCAAAAGTAGAAGTTCCAAATTCAAATTAAAACCCATATTGTGTTTTATTATTATTAGCATGCCTGTTACGTTATAGCGTCGCAAAAACATACAAATAACAAAACAAAAGTGTGAATATAGTTATAGTATAGTATAGTATAGTATAGTATAGTATAGTATAGTATATAGTTACCTTAACCAATCAGTAACGGAGCTCTCGGGTGAGTTCTACGTCACCACTCTCAACTGTTTGCTAATTGGCTAAACACTGAGAGAACCGAGCTCGAGGCTTTTGCCATGTGCGGAACCAAAATCTTTGGGTGGAGTACATGGATGGCGTCGCCAGGCTAAATAGGAGACCACAGATTCACTGTCTTTGCTCCCGACAAGAGGCAGAGAGGGCATTGTATTGTTGTGATAACCATTCTGTCTTGCAAGCAGTGTTCAGTACTGTGTTGTGACATTCATGAACGAATCGATTCTTTTGAATGGCTCCCAGAAGTGAACGATGGGACGAGCCACTATGATCCCGATCCCATCAAAGAGCCAGAAATCCCCTCTCCCCCACCCCACCCAGCCACATACGTATGAAACGTGAAATTGTTACCCAGAATATCGCCAGGCAATGTCCACACACACACACACACACACACACACACACACACACACACACACACACACACACACACACACACACACACACACACACACACACACACACACACACACACACACACACACACACACACACACACACACACACACACACACTGCATAATGCTCATAAAAAGTATACTCCCTCTCCCCTCAGGTGTGTCTGGACTCTCGTCATCTGCACCACGTCAGTTCCATGTGGTGAAAGAGGCGAAGACCTGGGCAGAAGCTCAGCACTACTGCAGAGAGGAGTTCACTGACCTGGCCACCATAGACAACATGGCAGATATAGATGAGATCAAGAGTGTACTCCAGGATGCAGGTGTTGGGGAGGGGTGGGAGGCCTGGATAGGGCTGCATGGGAGCCGTCCTAAGTGGCGGTGGTCTCTGGCTGATAAGGGATTCTATGAAGAGAATGGGACTGAGTTCTGGAACTGGGATACAGGTAGAAGCCAGCCAGGCAGAATAGGTGGAGACTGTGGGTGCATTCACAACGAGGGGAGGTGGCATAATTGCTTTTGCACTGATAGACAACACTTCATTTGCTACAATGGTGAGAGACCATTCTGATTACACTTTTTATGAATGTATACAGCTTCTTCATGTAAATCAATACGTTTATTTGTTTCATTACTTCAGATTGTTCACTGTGCTTGTTTCTCAGTTAACCGTGATGCATACTTTAATACAGAGACGAACTCCACACATCCATATGTGCTGGTTGAAGAGAAGAAGAAGTGGACAGATGCTCAGAGATACTGCAGAGAGAAACACACAGACCTGGCCAGCGTGAGGAACCAGGCAGAGAACGACAAGATCTACACAGACATTCTTAGTCTAGGAAAATTATCCAAACACTGGATTGGGCTGTTCAGAGATGTCTGGGAGTGGTCAGATGACAGCAGTTCCTCCTTTCGCCACTGGGCCCCTAAAGAACCTCACATTGGTGAGAAGAAACATGGATACGGGGTGATGATTAAGACCAGTGGGCTGTGGAACGACGTAGGCGAGCTCCATAAAACACTTTTCATCTGTTACGAAGGTGAGTCACCAGGTCATGGTGTACTGTATTTCCCTGACACTATTCCCAATGTATAGAATGATCATGATTACATTTAACCCCACTCTTGAGATAAATGTGAACATTCATGTGGAACTATGGCCATATGTGTAGTTCTCCTAGGTGTTTGGTTTGGTTAAAGCAATCAAGAAAAACTGTAATGATTGGTATGTATGGTGTGTGTATAGATCTGACATTTTCCCCAAGCAGACATGAAGAATAGTTTCATGAAAGACCATGTGCCACATGTGCACTGTAGTGTATCTTACATAATTCACATGGTGCCTTGTGCGCTTACTCCAATCTGGAGGACACTCTGTCTAAAGTCTTACCTAATCTCATCTATTGTAATCCCCACCACAGAACGGGGGGAGGTAGGGCAAGACACATTATTAAACAATTGGAAACTTGTTTGTTGTTTGTTAACATATCCTTCATGCCAACACCAGATATGAGACTAATGTTGGATCTCAAATGGCGCACTTATGCACTTCGGACACTGTGTTTCAGTGCGTAACTATTACGCCATGCACCCTGAAACATGAACACTGAAGTGCACAAGTGCACCCTTTGAGATTCAGCGAAACTTTCCATCCATTCACTGAATCTTGCCTCTCTCAGCCCTCCCTGCAGTGGAGGTGGCGTCTCCTCAGAGTCCCTTTTACTCAGGAGATGTAGTCACCCTCAGCTGTGACATACCCAAGTACACAGGCCAACACCAGTATGGCTGGCTAAAGGACAACAGCCCAGTTCCTGGTAAGACCAACCATGCCGTCACCATCAACCTTCCAGAAGATGCGGGTCAGTACCAGTGCCACAGACGCAGAAACGTTTCTTCAGTGGCACCCTACATCAGCACACCCGTCAACATGACAATCAGCGGTGAGTCAACTGCAAACAAACCCATATCGCTGGGGAAAAGTGTATTTGAATTTTGCATCCTGCCCTTTGCTACTGTAAAACTGGGCAGCCGTGACCTGATGGTTGAGGAGATGTAGCCTGATTATCATCGACGTTCAAATCACTTCGAGACTTGGTCTGACCAAGAGCATAACAATTAACATTTCCCAAACGGCATTTCGCAAACGGCCACCCTTGGTTTGCTTATGGTTGTTTGCTTACCGACAAAGTGGGAGGAGTTCCCGTATTTTCGGGAACTCAGAAAGTACTTGCATTGCTCTTGACCTGACTAGTTGCAGCACTGAAAGTGTGGCGTCCTTAGGACACAGCCTGGCTAAAGGAGATGGGCTTTAGATCAGAGGGTTGCAGGCTTTGAGCAAGACAGGCACCTATAACCCCACAATGCTCCAGGGACTGTAACCATAGGCTACCCTCTAAATAATTGAGTCACTTTGGATAAAGGCGTCAGCTAAGTGTAATGTAATGTAATGTAAAATGTCTGTTTTATTGTAATCATAACGTTTTATTTATTTTGTTTTAAGTGCTTTACATTTTATAATCACAATAATAAATGTATTACTCGTCTTCATTCCTCAGCTGTCCCGACTGCTACAGTGGAGGTGGTGTCTCCTCCTCCCTTTTACTCTGGAGATGTAATCACCCTCAGCTGTGACATACCCGAGTACTCAGACTGGCATCAGTATGTCTGGCTAAAGGACAACAGCCCAGTTCCTGGTAAGACCAGCCAGACCATCACCATCACCCTCCCTCTCGAGGCAGGCCAGTACCAGTGCAGTGGAGAGAGAAACGATCGCCCAATGACATCATCAGCAAGCAGCTCTGTTAACATCATTAGCAATGGTAAGTCTATTATTGCACCATATCTTGCATTACCTCAGTCAACTGGTCCCATCTACCTGTAGCTCACTGTTCCTCACTTATTACCACCCAGTTAGCTCGTCTAGATTACCATACCTCACCACATCTTACCACACCGTTAACTCATCTAGATTACTATACTCACCATATCTCAGTCACCTGACCCCATCTAGCTTCCCATTCCTCACACTCAGTATTGTGTCACCTCAGCTGCAGCTTACCTCATCTTGCCATGCTTTGCCAGCTTTATGAAACTATGTAACTTTATGAAAACTCTCTCTCTCTCTCTCTCTCTCTCTCTCTCTCTCTCTCTCTCTCTCTCTCTCTCTCTCTCTCTCTCTCTCTCTCTCTCTCTCGCGCGCGCGCGCGCCCTTGTGTAGCTGTAGTGAAAAGGACTCAAATAGTGAGAGTGGAGATGGAGATGTCTTCTGATGTGGACATGGAAGATCCTGAC
The DNA here is from genome assembly GCF_034702125.1 of Engraulis encrasicolus. Taxonomy (NCBI): domain Eukaryota; kingdom Metazoa; phylum Chordata; class Actinopteri; order Clupeiformes; family Engraulidae; genus Engraulis; species Engraulis encrasicolus. Next base: position 18,700,453 of record NC_085880.1, on the reverse strand, counting down.
GTGCAGAAATCCTTCCTACAGCAGGTGAGCCCAGCATACATACATACACACACACACACCCACACACACACACACCCACACACACACACACACACACACACACACACACACACACACACACACACACACACACACACACACACACACACACACACACACACATACACACACACACACACACACACACACACACACACACACACACACACACACACAAAATGATATCTGAATGCCCTTATCTGAATGATCTGAATGTATTCTTCAGATTGCACAGAGAATGAAGGACAAGGGGTTGACAGGAGATATCCAGCTGTCCTGGAGGAAGCAGCCAGATGGAAAGGTGTTCCACAAGAAGAATGCCAAGAAGAAGGAGAAGAGAGATGAGCTTTAAACATACTCTGAGCATATACACAGCAGCCATGTGACTTCTGCATACACTAGGCAGGAATTTGTTTGTTCTTTGGGGCTGTTTGTTTGTTTGTTTTTCGTTTGTTTGTTTGTTTTTTCATCTGAAGTTGTGGTTCATGTATGAGGGTTTTCTCCATCTGGAGTTGTGGTTAGCCTATGAGGTTTTTTTTTTTTTTTTTTACATCACACACTGATTATATTATCACTATTTACATTGTTGAGCACCAAACATTGATCATATCATTCACTTGTTCATCTTAATCATTCCTGAATTATTCAATATATGAAGAGTTCAGATGCAAAACCCCCTAAGTGCCTTTTCAGAAAATAATCTTAATTCATTTTTTATTTAATACAAAGCTATCAAAATTCCATAGTTTTCCTTTTATTTATGTAATATAACTATTTATATGTATTATCAAGTACATGAATGTAAACCAAACGAACAATGGGGTTCTCTAAAAATATAAAAGTGCATGTCTTCAGAAATGGAGTTAGGGGGTTTTGCATCTGAACTCTTCATATATGTCCTTACTTTATGTTGGTAAGATAAGATAAGATAAGATAAGATAAGATAAGATAAGATAAGATAAGATAAGATTAGACTCTATACTTTATACAGAAATTTAGCACTGTACTGGTGGTGGTTTTGCTAAAAAGAAAGAATGATATTTACGGTTTTCTAATAAGTAATTTTAAAATATAGAAATATTAAAATAGTATTATTATAACGACTATTTTAGACATTATGTGATGGTGGCGGCTTTGCTTTATTATGGTAAGAGTATATGTGTTTATTTACATTATTTTTTAAGTATCCAATAAATATAATAACTTTCAATATTTTTTCCCAAGGAGTCATTCGTTTTTGTCTGAATTAGGCTTTGGGATTGTTTGTTTTGTGATGACTTAATGTGACATGATGACGTGATTTCTCTGACTACCTTTGCATAGTGATGGTTGCACTTTATAATAATGGATGCATAAAAAGCATTATAAAGACTTAGTAAATAATTAAGTAATGGTGAACAAAACATTAATGTAAATGTTTGATTAATAAAATATTAACATTTTCCCCTCGTTTACAAATATGTGTTAATGTTTTGTTCATCATTATCTAATTATGATGCGGTTGCACTGTGATTAAGGGCAGTAAGTCCAAAACGTCGTGCCATTAAATTTTGGGAGCATCAAACAGTGTTGCGGACCTTTATTTTCCTTTCAGTTATCTTATGTTTGGTCTAGCACCTGTGTTACTGATGTGCGTGCATTCTCTGACTTTTTGTACAAACAGTAAACCCCCTGGTGGTTCACATACAGCTTACACACAGTGAGATCAGTGAGCAGTCATTTTCACAGGAAAATTCAGGATTAACCTATTTTTTTAAGTTTGTGTGAAAGGTATTTGTATTCAAGTGAAATGTTTGCTCTTGAGTAAAGGTCCGTGTACTTTTTCGTTCATTCAATATTCTATTTTGCAAGTCGCACGAGAACTCAAAAAGGACTCATTTGTGATGTTTTCGCTTGAAAATCACCTGTAAAATTGAATCCATGTTTTGATATCTGTTATGTACTGAAAATGAAACACTGAATCGTGGGAAAAAGCAATGAAGAAAAATGCCCTTCGAATTGCGACTTTGGTTTATTTAGGACCCAGAATTTGGGTGACCTGGAATAGGCTGTGGTTCAGCTTTGCTTGCAATGTTTATTTGGGCACATTCCAACTTTGCCAGCAATTGCTACACTATTACGAAACGTTGTAACACTGCAAGGACGTGGCTGCTCTGTGATGAATGTGCCAAGAATATTTAGAGTTCTAGTGACTATCACAACCTCGTGAGATGGATACATAGGCTATAGATATCCGAAGCGCAAGGGCGCATGCACGCGGCACCACCATATCGAGAAGGGAGCCCTACATGGGGGCTTGACACCTTGAGAAAAGTGTAATTACTTACACGGATGAAATCTTCAGACCCAAAGTACCAATTTTCATTCACATTACCTGTGTAATAAATCCATTTGACATTGTCTTGACATTATAGTTAATCTTTAATATTTGTCTTGACAGTTTGAAAACACACATGAACTGATTACAATAGCTACTAATGGAGTAAAAATTACCTAATATCTGCCATGGATGCAGAGTTTTCCAAGTAAGGAACCTGTTTGAATGAATCGCTTCCTGACCACTGCTTCTCCTGGAGACGCGCAGTTAGTAACTCCTTAAAGTTCCTAGTCCTTGTGTAAATTATGCTCTCGGCATTTTTATCTAATCATTTTAACTTCCGTAGGCCTATATAATATTCATCAGTCTAAACATTTTTAAATGTTTTGTTTAGCTTATTAGGAATGTTCATTAAAATGTGAATAAAAAAAAAAACACTCTAACTAGTGTTTAAAAATCGTTATGGTGCTCTTAAAATAATTGTTCAAGAAGACGCTTTTGCACTCCTCTGTAGGTGGGCAGGTGCGTAGGATATTATCCCAGTGGGGTTGTCATTCAAGTGTAAAGAAATCCTGCACACTGTCCATTCCACCAACAAACTTTAATACAACATGAAGGTCGGATGACCGAAACAATGTATTAAAGTTTGTTGGTGGAATGGACAGTGTGCGGGATTTCTTTGCTCTTGAAATAATAAATTCATAGACAAAACCTTAGCCGGTGAGCTGAAAAAAATTCGCATTTCCTTCCTCTGGGGCTAAGCCCCCCCTGTCTCTCAAACCTAGTGACGGGCCTGGTCCCAATTACACCATAGTAAAACGTGTGTTAAGCGTGCATAGCCTACATAAACAGTGGTATTTTTCTAAGCGCTCGGCAAAAGCGTGCGTGTCAGCTCTCCAAACTTGCGCTTCAGCGGTTCCAACTTGAGAGCGAAAAAATAGAGGCCCACTGAACTTTGTTGTAGGCTATTCTTCGCGTCCATTCACAGCGATGAATGTTTAACCTGCTGATTTCTAATAAGCAAATGGTGGCAAAATAATAATGCAAGACATAACGCATCTTACAATAACTATGCCTGTCGTATTACACCACTGATTTGGACTATTTGTTCCCTAAGGTGTAACTGTAGCCTACAATACGTTATGAGGGCTATCGATTTAAGTAACCTTAAGATTGATGAAATTATGTCCTCAATGTTGGTCATTCCAAGACGGGCGTTCTGCACGTTTGAGGCTGGCCATACTCCTAAGCACCAAAGGTGCAACTGATATCATTACTAATGCTGCACCACAAATTGTCCACAAGATGGCGCCCTAAGGCCACAAATGGTGCGTTAGTGAAGCTTTGCAAGATGCATGGACAAGATTTGCAACATACACTTTCTAGCAGTTTCAATGAGCAGCATCGTTGCACTACCTACTCTGGCCACCATCCTACAGTGCACCCTGTAAAAGAATACAAAAATAAATATGAAAAGTTCAAAAAGTTAAGTAATGTTTTAAAAACACTCATTAAATGGAATGGCGTAAGATAAGTAGCCTAAGTAAATAAATAAATGAATAGGCCTAGATAAATATGGCTCCCCTTCTCAGACCTGCTGAACAGCTGCTGGAGTTTTAGGGTACACATTTTATATTGTGGACTCCTGTGAGCCTACGCTACTTATCATGCAATGGCAGCCTTATTGTTCTCATTTGCAGGCCTTATAAACCGGCCCCATCGGCATTTGAATGCAAAGCTGTTCGAAAATAGTAATGATGAAAGGGATCATCTAATCTTAAGTAACACCAGTGTCATACTACAGAGAGCTGGGCCTCTTTCTTTCTTTCTTGTTTGTGCTTTTTTTGTTTTCTCATTTCATATCTCGGAATTGAATTGTTCAATTAATGTCATTGTATAGCCTAAGTCAAATTGATCGTTTTTGTACACAATGGTTTTTGTTGTAGCCTATTTTGTTGTGTAGGCCTATTTTATACGTTGAAAATAGGCCTAGGCCTACTCTGTTTCGATGTTTGATACTGTTAGTTATGTATTTTGTTTCTTATATTATTAACATTTTAGTGCTGGGTATTTTGTATTGTAGGCTATTTGAAAATAAATTTAAAGTGTTTGCCCTACTAGGCTTAGGCCTAGTAGCCTACTAGGCTACTGTTAAGTCAACCCCTGTTGTAGGCTAGACTAGTTGCCTTTAGTCTCACTGGGGAAATTCACGGGAGAGAAAACTATAGGTAAAAAAGAATGGGTGGTGATTTGGTGAGAAGCGAATTAGACCTAATGAAGGCATGAGTCGGTTTATCACCGTCAGCTGTGTCGTGTCAGCTGATTTGGTTTGCGCGGCAAACTGGAGTCCAGGGTTATAATTGGGCTTCCCAGACTAGTTTGTCCGTTTGGGAGACTACTGGAAGCTAGACAGACTTTGTTGTGCTGGCCTGTGCACCAAGCCAAGACGACTTATTGTACAAACGTGATTTTTTTTAAAACGAGGCCGCCGGTAAGTGCTTGTTTTATTCATTTCGGAATCTTTAGTGCGATGGGCTATGGCCAGAGATTGGAGATCGACTATCTCCGTATGGCTCTGACTTGCGTTCTGCTCCATTGATGATAACTACGTCTACCGCGGTGGGGTCTGCTCCTACAATCTCATAAATCACGAGGGCTTGTGGTTATTCAATCTGGTTTGTCGTCTAACATTGCAAAGTTTATTTTTGAATTATTGTAGACATGGTTGCACATTTCCTGCATGTTTGCACATGAGCATTTTTGCACATTTTTGTGTAACTAATTTCTTTTCTTTGTCTGTCTGCATGTTTCCCTCCAGGTTTTTCATCTAAGGAAAAGACAGAACCACAACTCGACCGAATCAAAAATAAATCCTTTCTAGTGGAATAGTGCCTTAAACCTCCACCAGAAGTCTCCGTCCTTTTTACAAGTTGGGGAAAATGCACAGAGGCCAACCAAAGAAAAAAACTCAAACAAAAATAAAATTATTATAATAAATAATAATAGCCTAAAATGCAAAATAAGGCTATTCAGGACATCCATACCACTGAAATCAATGAAAAAGACAAGATGCATGAAATCCTGTGTCTGTGCATAGTCTTTCAAGTGTGGTTAAACCCAGTGCTGATATTCACTTGACAGTGGAAAACCAAAGCACCATTGGAAACCAATGACTGCCAGTGCATACTGGCTGCACCAGTGAGCCGTCTGCCAGCGGACCACCAGTGAGGCAACTGACCAGTGGACAACATTCTGCTGCCAGTGACTAAGATGCAGACTCCACTCACACCAAAACACAACAAAGAGAGAACACGCTTCACATAGGGGCCTGGAGGATAAAGCTTGAAGAAGAAAACAGGAAAAAAGGTTCTGCCTCCCACTTTGCTTCATCTCCCCTGTTGACATTCAGGAGCCTAGCCACTCTTTATGTCCACGCAACTGTCCCGATCAGCTGTCTCAGACTGCTGAAGCACCTTTTGTCTATTAGCTCTTGGACTGCTGCTATTGTGGGTGGGGGAGTTCTGAATTTGGACTGTGTGTTGTCCTTGACTGCAGTTTGGTGTTGTGCCTTCAGCTGACTTCGGGTGAGTACTACAGTGAATGCTTTCTTCTGCATTTCCAGTGACATTGTATCTTGCTTGTGCAGTAATGTATTTTACTGAATGTGCTGGCTACTGCAGGAATTGCGCACCACATTGCCACTTGGAAGTTTCAGTTAGGTCTTCAGGACTGGCCTGATATCTGCTATGTTCACAGCACTTGGAACGCATCACCAATCTGTCAATGCTGCTCTGGATTTTGCCAGCTCCCTTTCCTTTTAAGGGTTTGGCATCAATAACTTCCATGCTGTATGGCACAAGATGGTCTGGCTGTCAACCAGGTGATGCCACTTCTTGACCTCGATTCGGCAGTGCTTTTGGAATTAGTTCTTCATCCCTGCTGCGAAGACTGCTGTGTACCTCTTCAACTTGACTTGTGGTCAACAAGGTTTCAGCTTGGCCTTGGCGTCAACTAGCTTCACGATGACACCGTGCCTACAGCGCCACCTCGGGTACAGCACAGTACCAGTCGGGTAGAGTAGAATAGAGTAGGGAGGTCGTTGCTTGGCTTAACAGCTCTCTTCCGGTGAGTGGTTCTCTCACTGTCTGGGTCTGGCTGAAGCGCATTTCTTTTTTCTTCTTGGAGAAGTTGATCTCCGCTGATGTCTGAGATGAGTGGTGAATTCTGGGTACTGTGGGCATAGTCCCCGGGGGGCTGGTCCTGATGGCCTGGCTGGGGATTCAGAGTGGCGGTGTGGTCCATGGTTCCTTCGGCTTCCTTGGGGTGGGTGGACAGCAGGGTCAGTGGAATACCTTACTGTGCAGACAGGAGGTGGTGTTGCTGGAGTGTAGAGGAGGGCATTCACTGCAGTACTCGCCTGAGCTCAGCCGGGGCCACGGCACCCAGTTGCTGTCCGGAACGGCGTGTGGTCCAGGTCTGGGGTTGCTCCGCCAGCAGTGGCAGCAGTCCAGGAGCTGTTGGATGAAGGGCACTTCGGCGGTCAGGGTCAGTTGGTCAAGGCAGTTGCATGGACATGGGGAGCGACTGTCGGATTCCTGAGTGTTGGGAAGGGAAATGGGGGAATGTGTGCAGGGGCCTTTGAAGAGGACCGTGGACATTTCAAAACGGTCGACATCCAACATCTACCCCATCAAAAGACTGCAAGAAATGCAAACACAAGTCAGCCTGTTCTGAAGTCCTGGAGCCAACTTACAGGCCAGAACCTGTTCATCCACAGCAAGTGGCACACTACAAGAAGAAATGTTGCTGTTGGAGATGTAGTGTGGCTCTGCGACCAAAATGCGTTACGGGGGCAATTCAAGCTCGCAAGAGTGCAAAGTCCAAAGGCATTGTCCAGGATGTCCATGTGAAATTCCCTCCAAGTGGATGTGCTTAAGTGAAAATTCCAAAGCAAACCAAAAAGTCCTGGGACCACACTGCATCAGGATGTGCGACCGCTCTTCTTCAAAGTTAGCAGAAACCAGCTGATTGACAACCTCCACAGGTCCTCGCTGCACTGGATGTGTGGGGTGGGGTGAGTAAAACGTCTAACTAAAAACTAAGAGAATGTCTTTTAAATTGTGTACCTTCAGTGTCACATTGGTGTCGGATGAAGACTAAAGATCTCTCTCTCTCTCTCTCTCTCTCTCTCTCTCTCTCTCTCTCTCTCTCTCTCTCTCTCTCTCTCTCTCTCTCTCTCTCTCTCTCTCTCTCTCTCTCTCTCTCTCGTGTGTGTGCTCGATTTGCTCCAGCTTAGCATGGGCATATGCATCTTCTCCGTGATGGATGAGAGGAGGAACCGACGCATCGGCTTCTGTCACCATGGCACACCTCATGGGAGTGAGTATCATACAGTTACACACATACCCACATTGCTCCCTCTTTGTCATAGTTTATAAACAAGTGCATCAAAATAGGGGGAGAATGTTGGACTGAGTCAGCAGGGCTCACCAATTACAGTGAGAATAATTATTTAAAACCTTGCTGATTTTGCTGCTTTGTTATGGACATTCTAACTCAACAGAAATGAAACCCCAATGAAACAATAAAATGATTCAAAGATCTTAAAGATCTTTGACCTTAAAATGATTTTGGTCTATCTACTTAAAGAGGACTCAGTGCTGCACATGATGGCAACAGTGCTGAATGTAGCTTAACTCTTAAACTGTGTTAAAATGTGCACGTATACTTTGGACACTTCTAGTTTTGATCGTGTGTGTAAGTGGATAGGGAGATCTGACCCTGTGACTATATGTATGGTGAATATTTGTGAATATACAGTATGTGTAATGTCCTTGTGTCTGTATTTATGTATGTTTGTATGCTACTTGACACCTTAATTTCCCTCCGGATCAATAAATGATACTCTACTCTACTACGTCATGCTAAAGTGCTCTGGGCATTCAAAGTTGAAAGGTAGTTGCTGCTAGCAGCCCGCGCTGTCTGCTCTACGAAATCAACTGTTGAAAATGCTCAGAATTTGTTGAACTGGATAGATAAAATATTTATAACGGGAAGCATTATGGGAAGGGGCAAGTCTTTGTGCAATGTCATGAGGTCCAAGTCAAGCTGTTGGTGTGTCAAGAAATGTTCAATTAAATCAGTCATTACATTTTGTATTGGTGTTTTGCAGAAGGTGCCATGCACTGTATGTCTTAAGATTGTTCTGTCTCGCTCCAATGTCTCTGCAGCTTACATGTACAGTGCCCTCCATAATTATTGGCACCCCTGGTTGAGATGTGTTAAAAGCCTTAAAATAAATTCAGTGTTTATTGCAGAAGAATACTGTCACACTGAAAATTGTAGGAAAATGTAGCCTTCAACTCAAATGAATTGTAAGAAAATAAAAAAATCCCTGACTAAAAAATAATTATTTTTCATTAAATCACCTGTTCCACAATTATTGGCACCCTTAACAATTCCCAGGAAATAAATATAATTGAAGCATTTCTGTCATTTCTACAGTAGTTTACAAAGTTTACCAGAGTATGTAGGAACATTTAATTAGTAATTCATCACTTCCTGTTTCCCTGGGGTATAAATATGACGTGACACCGAGGCCATTTCTCTTATCCACTCTTAAACATGGGAAAGACAAAGGAACACAGCATACAAGTGAGGCAGATGTGCGTCGACCTTCACAGGTCAGGCAGAGGCTACAAGAAGATTGCCACTCAACTGCAGCTGCCCATATCCACTGTGAGAGGAATAATTAAGAAGTTCAAAACAACTGGAACAGTGGTAAACAAGCCTGGACGAGGACCCAAGTTTATTTTGCCACCACGCACAGTGAGGAGGATGGTAAGAGAAATCAAAAGATCTCCAAAGCTCACTGTTACAGAATTACAACAAATGGTAGCATCCTGGGGTCACAAAGTCTCCAAATCAACCATCAGGCGCTGTCTACACGCCAACAAGCTGTTTGGGAGGCATGCACGGAGAAAACCTTTCCTCACTCACAATCATAAACGCAAGCGTCTGGAGTTCGCCAAGCGGTATTGGGGCTTCAACTGGGACCGTGTGCTTTGGTCAGATGAGACCAAGATTGAGCTTTTTGGCAACAAACACTCTAAGTGGGTCTGGCGTACCACGAAAGATGCGCATGCTGAAAAGCACCTCATACCCACTGTGAAGTATGGGGGTGGGTCAGTGATGCTGTGGGGCTGTTTCGCTTCCAAAGGCCCTGGGAACCTTGTTAGGGTGCATGGCATCATGAATGCTTTGAAATACCAGGACATTTTAAATCAAAATCTGTTGCCCTCTGCCCGAAAGCTGAAGCTGGGTCGTCACTGGGTCTTTCAGCAAGACAATGACCCTAAACATATGGCCAAATCTACACAGAAATGGTTCACCAGACACAAAATCAAGCTCCTCCCATGGCCATCTCAGTCCCCTGACCTCAACCCCATTGAGAACCTGTGGGGTGAGCTGAAGAGGAGAGTACAGAGGAGAGGACCCAGGTCTCTGGATGATTTAGAGAGATTCTGCAAAGAGGAATGGCTGAAGATCCCTCTTTCTGTCTTTTCCCATCTTGTGAAACATTATAGGAGAAGATTAGGTGCTGTTTTGTTGGCAAAAGGGGGTTGTACAAAATATTAACACCAGGGGTGCTAATAATTGTGACACACATTATTTGATGTCAAATAATTATTTCTTTATGTGGGATTTTTTCCCCACTGAATAAATGCACTTGTATTGAAGGTTGGATTTTTCTCTTTTTTTCCATTAAGGTCCCATATTATTTAGAAGAAAAATAAAATAATTGGAAGCTAAAAAACACATCTCAACCAGGGGTGCCAATAATTATGGAGGGCACTGTAATTATAATAGGGATTTCTGTTCTTCCCACCTTGTGCAGGTGTACTAGGCAGGTTTCATGATCTGTGGCGCTATGGGCGCCATCATGTACGACATGCTCTTCACCCGTACGTGTGGCCTGGCTGAGAGGCTAGCCACCCTGAAAGGCAGCCGGCCCCTGGAGGTGAACCAGCAGGACACCTGCGGACAGCCCATCAAGCTCAACACCCAGGCCCTATAAGCCTGCTGCCCAGCCAAGAGAAGCAAGAGCCAGCCAACCTCGTGGTGTGAGTAAAAAGTCAATGTAACTTTTATGTTAACATTAATGTTTTTAACCTAAGACTACTTTCAGTGTCACATTGTTGTCAGATAAATCTCTCTCTCTCGCTCTCGCTCTCTCTCTCTCTCTCTCTCTCTCTCTCTCTCTCTCTCTCGCTCTGTCTCTCTCGCTCTGTCTATATAGTTTGGCATGGCCATCACGGTGGAGGTCTCCCTGACCATGCAGCTGGTCATCTGCAGCTCGTCTGTGGTGGATGGCAGGAAGAATTGATGCATGGATCCCATGACCATTGGCTTCTGTCACCATGGCACACCCCATGAGGGTGAGTCTCAAACACATACACTCACATTGCTCCCTCTTTCTAATGGCACATAAATGGGTGCATCAAAGTAGGGGGACAGAGCTGGACTGAGTCACCAGGGTGTACAGTAAGCATTTCATCCCTTGCTGATTTTGCTGGTTTGCGTACTAATAAAGACATGAATAGTCTAATTTTAATGGTAGGTGCATTCTAACATGGAGAGACAGAATATCAAAAAGAAAATGTAGAAAATAAACTTCAAAGAATATATATTATTGTCCTTTCATTGAGGGACAGTATTTGATCCCCTGCCAACTGTTAAGAGTTCTGGTCCCGAAGACCAGATAGGCACCTGTAAATGGTCTCCTGGAATGGACTCCTGTAAATGGTCACCAGCACCAAATCAAACAGTCAGTCCAAACTTGGCAACATAAGACCAAAGGATGTCAGGGACAGAATTTTAGACCTGAACAATGCTGAAAGGTGCTACAAACCCACAAGCAAGAGGCAGTCAACTGTTGGTCATTTTGTATTTCTTAACTTTTGGATCAATTTTTTCAATCTGCCTGCCTGGGATTCACACAAGATTTGACTTTGTAGGGAATCAATATAGTGGTGAGAAAGCACCCTGGAACTGCACTGGAAGAGCTAGGCAGTGATCTCAATGCAGCCGAAACCTCTACCACGGGTATCTCAGTCACTAAGCAAAACTATTGGTAACACTTGGCACAGATGATTAAATGTCTGACCTGGCTGTGCTATGACACAGGAAGGGGACAGACAAGAGGGTAACCGTTTACATAGGGCTGCACGATTATGGAAAAAATCATAATCACGATTATTTTGATCAAAATTGCGATTTCGATTATAATCACGATTACACACACGCCCCCTCCCATTCCAGAGTAGCCTATCAAAAATAAATAAAGCCAAATAAAAAAAAAATCTGTTTCTTAAAATTTCAGTAAAGTTATGTAGTGAATATGATAAAATATGCCATAGGCCTACCGTGGCAAGATCTTATTGGCTACTCAACAGGCCAACTGAGTGGCATCACACTGTATTTTCCCAAATCACTTGCAAAAACACAAGTAGGGCCTATTTCAGGAAGTGGGGGTAATCACTGTGTTTGATTTGTAATATGACATTGGCAGGGCAGGGTGAGTGAAGACCAGAACATGTGTGTACCTAGGCCACCAAGAAGCTGTGGTCTGCATGATAGGGCCTATACTACACTCACAAAGCAAGGCAGCATAACCAACTTGATCAGCTACGTGTGTGCTGTCTATTGTATGATTCCCAGCTCATTTCAGTTCTGGACTGGAGATAGTGCACCTGTGAGTAGGAGAGTTAGAAGGAGGTTATCTCTGTGTTTTATCTAGGGAAAGAGAGAGTGAGTTGAGAGATCAAAGGGCTGTGCTGAAGAGCTGTCACTTTTGAATTTAATAATATGCATATGCTCTGGTCTGTAAAGTAATACTTCATGACTTAGCATGAAAACATAACCATTTAAATAAAACATAGCTTCATGATGTGTATTATTGCCTAGAGTTCTGTTAGGTTCTGCCAATTTGGACTGCAGTGCATTTGTCAAGCTAGCAAGCTAACACATTTGAGAATGTAGGAAGCAGAAGCAACTATGGCAGCTACAAATTGTGTTGAATTTCACTCATTGTAATTTAACTCACTGCACCAGTGTAACTTTACATTAGTTGTCCACTAAAACAGCTGTGATATCTACACGCAGGTTTGTGTTAATGAGAAGTGAGTAGGCTATAGCCACTCTAATTGTTGTAGACAACATTACTTAGCTTATTTCGTTTGTGTTAGCATGCTAACTAGCGATTTTTTTAGACCAGAATTAAAGCTATTTCTCTTGGTTTTCCATAATCACAAACAGTTGCTGGTCAAAGCACATAGTTTCAAAACACCTTCAGAGACTCCAGCATCATGCAATGGCTGGTTTAATGTTTGAATTCCTCATATATATCCACCATTAGGATGAAACAACTCTCCTCCACTGCCCAGCAGTGAGCAGTGTTGCCAGATGTGTCTGACCAAATCCCGCCCAAAAGGTTCTCAAAAACCGCCAAAATGCGCTAAATTCCGCCCAAATTCAACAAATTACATTGACTTCTATGGGCCCAAAACGGCTTGAAAAACCGCCAAATGGCCATTTTTTCCCGTTTTTGCCCGCCGACGCTCATCCCAAGTAGCCCAATTGGGCGGGCACCCGCCCAATCTGGCAACACTGGCAGTGAGTGCACTGACACAGAGATTTCCGTCTCCGACTCCCAGCCAGCCTGCCAAAATGCTGCCGCCCGCTCCCTCTCAGCACTGTCTGCTTATTGGTTCACAGACTTATCCTCCACCCAGAGACAGTTGTCAACAATATTATTATTGGCTGAAATGTCTTTGTGCTGAGAACGTGCGAGCAGTGCACAAGTCTGCAGGTGCGCGCAGCTTAGATGGGACACTGAATTTCCTCCCATAAAATCGCGATTTTCATGTTTTATGATCGTGGCGGCCAAAATCGCGATTTTGATTAAAATTCGATTAATTGTGCAGCCCTATGTTTACAGATCTTTTATTTTCTATAATCCCCGTTTCAACCCAGAGCCCAGACAGGTAGAGGGAGAGAGAGCAGTCTCCTTAGCCAACCTAGCCTGCTATAGGGCAGGCCCTGGCTAGCTCTCACAGACAGAGAGGCAGAGCGAGTGAAAGAGAGGCCCAGGTGCCCTTTAAGGGCTGGACTCCACCTGCTCCAGATCAGTCATCATCAGCAGCAGAAAGACAGACAGAGACACCCAGGCTATGTTTACACTGCAGATCGGATATGCCAATTCCGATTTTATGCTCAGATCCGATTTTTTGACCGACCCATTTACATCTATTCTGCCAATAACCCAATTCCGATCTTGCCTGTTTACATTTGACCAACTCAGCGCACAGCATGCACACATATGAACCCAACGCCTAGGCCTATGTAACATGTCTGAGTGCAGGACTTGGGAAAACATTGCAGTGCTTGGGGAAATATTCTCTCTACATTGCACGCAGTCTCTCTCTCTCCCTCTCTCTCGCTCTCTCTCTCTCTCTCTCTCTCTCTCTCTCTCTCTCTCTCTCTCTCTCTCTCTCTCTCTCTCTCTCTCTCTCTCTCTCTCATACACACACCAAGCCTAGTATGCGCTCTCCTGTTCAACTGGATGCAGAGAGCTGACAGGACACATCACACGCACATAACACACGTGGAGATATTTTGGACTAATTGTTTAAGCAGTTGTACTATCTTGCATCTCATTTCCTCTTTTAATGCATTAAATAGGTTTATGTAATTCCGTTTGAAGTGTCGTGGACTGTAGCGTCATGTTATCCAGTCACGTTAAAACGTTATCCAGTGGAAGAAAGGAACATGATTCTCTTACCATAGACAAACGGACCACACACTGTTTTCAGCCGTTAGAGAATCATTCCAGGAAGATACTGGTGTCCTTATACATTTTAGACAGAAGTCGTACTGTAGTTTCGTTGGATGGGCTGTGTCAGTGCGACCAGAAAAGCCCATTCCCATTCAACGTCGGTATGCTTGCAATGACCAGGCCGTGACCAGGCTGTACACATATGGTAACTTTGATGTCCATTGGCAAACCTCAGGTGGCCCTGTACAGTTTCCTTCTCAAGCAGACTGATTTAGGATATGATTATGAGGTGCAGATGAAGCCAAAATCAAACTGTTTGCCATGAACACATCTCACTGTTTGGAGGAAGAGCCTTACTGCCTATGATCCCAAGAACACCCTCCTCACCATTATGCATGGAAGTGGAAACATTATGGTCTGAGGGTGTTTGTCTGGCCAAGGCACAGTGCAACTACATGGCATCAACAATAAGATGAAGGGAAACGTGCATCATAAAATCCTGAGTGCAAAGATCCTTTCCTTCCCTCCACCAGTAGACTGAACGTTTGCCATGGATGGGTCTCCCAACAAGACAATAACCCACAACATACAGCCAAAGCAACAAAGGAGTGGCTCAAGTGGAAGCATGTAACGCCGCATTATGTAATAATGGTGCAATATGTAATAATGTAACAAATTATTACATAATGCGGTGACAATTGCCGCATTGTGTAATAATTTACGCATTTCGTAATAAATTTCTTGAACGCATTTCGTAATAACTTTTTTCTCATCTTGTAATAAATTATTACAAAATGCGAAATTTATTACGGAATGCGGCCGCAACTTTTTTTTTTGATGGAAATGTAATAACATGGTGCATTATGTAATAATCTATATGGATATGTTTTTCTGCACTTGGATTCAGTAGGCACGTCAGCACACACATAGTCTCAGTGACATGGTAGTCACTGCCCTCTCTCTCTCTCTCACTCTTCTCAGTTCTCAAACTGCTCGAGAGTCGTGAATGATGCGGTTAAAACCGTTAAGAAACCTGTGCAGTTGTGGTCCTCGGTGCGAGTGGGCTATCCACTACTAGGCCTACACAGTACCACATAGAGAGAGAGAGAGAGAGAGAGAGAGAGAGAGAGAGAGAGAGAGAGAGAGAGAGAGAGAGAGATAGAGAGAGGAGAGAGAGAGAGAGAGAGAGAGAGAGAGAGAGAGAGAGAGAGAGAGAGAGAGAGAGAGAGAGAGAGAGAGAGAGAGAGAGAGAGAGAGAGAGAGAGAGAGAGAGAGAGAGAGACCGAGACCGCTGATGCACGGCGACAAACCTGGCACATATGTATCTTGCAGGTTAAACACCACCAAGTCTACTTTTCAGAACCTCAATACATCAATTTAGATGCGATATATGTCAAAATACAGAATTATTGCATAAACAACATTTTCAGAAAACTTTGTCAAAAATAACGGCTGCTTCTTTTAAACAAACATTTAGAATCCGACGTAGAGGGAGTTGCCGCGTTCTACCGACATACTAAGCACCGCAGAGAATAGGCCAGGTTCTAATATTGTAACACCTTTCCAGACCTATAGGCTAAATTTCAACAAGTGAAATGGCCTTAAACAGTGGCAGTATCCACCAGATACCGTCTGAACCGTTTTATTATTTAAAATAATAATCATATTTTTTTGTAGGTTTCCTCCATGTCAATGCGCTGCAGCAGCGCCATGAGGGTGTGCCAGACCGTTATTATGTGGCACTTCATTAGGTTTCAAAATAACATTGTTAACCTAATAGAATGTCTGATTGATATAAACTCTATTTGTGCATATAGCATATTTAATTTTATGTTTTCGATGTGTTTCCCTCATTGTGGAGATTCTCGGTTGGAGTCCTGAGTTGGGTAGGCTAGATGTAGCCAAAATAATCCCCCTCCCCATCACAGAGCTATCGCGCACTACCACCACCACCGACTGTTTTTATTGCCCCAATCCCCCACACTTTGTTTGCACAGTAAGATTGTCATTATTAGGGTATGTCACATGACTTTTTTGGAGTTTATTAACGCTGCTGTACTGGCCTATAGCCTAGACACTTGACTGTGACTTTATGGCGCTTTGTTTTTGTCGGAAAAAAAACCCCAATAGGCCTATGCTTCCGAAGCATAACCTGACACGGTGGTTTTGAACTGCTGGAGAGAGTGAACCTCTTTCTCCAGGCCCACATAGTATCCACATTTCCATCTTTTTTTCTGAAGTTGAGGACTGCTTCGTACCCCTGTCAGTAACCGAATCCCTTCCGACGTTGTGTCTTTTGCGCATGGAGTGGACAGCGTGCCAAATTGGGTCGTAGCAATGTTTTAACTAACCTATATGCAGTAGCCTACACTCACGAGGGATGACCAGGATTTGAAACAAACAGGTTTGATTCTTGCGGTGATTGCTGATAGCCAGCTGGTCCAGCGGTGGATTGCGTGTCGTAACCCTAGCCTACACAAAACCAGGCGAGACTCGCTCTTGCAGACAACATTGCTCTGCGAGAAAGATCATCCCTGTCTTCCTGGCGATTCATCCCCTTTGTCATCGTCCCTCTTTTCCTGTTAGTAATTTGGACCTGGCATGTTTATCCCCGTAATTTGTAAAACCGGCAATCAAACGTGCGCGTAGCACTTTACAAAGACGCAGGTATCCTCTCTATCAAAGGAACGCTTTCTCCGCGTGTGGTGTGCTAGATTTTCCGTATCCTCATGGATTGGCAAGACATGTTGGGAGACTTCAATTCAATTCAATTTACTCCCGATTTTGTAGAGATATTATGCTATTCAGCAAAATGTTAGGACCACGTCAACGTTAGTTTGGCAAATAGCCTAACGTTGGCATGCTGATGCAAGCTCGACGGTGAAACAAGACTCATGCAAATAATAATCGATCTACTTCCCCAGGCATAGTCTACTGAAAATGTCCAGCATGTCCAACGTGTTTTACAAATTCAAATAGGCCTACTCTCACTAAAGACATCTCCCAAACTCAACGACGAGTGCTGCCAGTGCACATTTCGTCCCTAGCACCACACACGTGGACAGCTCGCAATGCAAAAATCGGTAGGCTATATAGCCTAGGTAATATTTGTGCTGGCATTTTTGTTTCAGTTTTGTAACGAGGATTATAGCAGCTGAAGACTTGATTTCTTCTAGCCTATGAGAATACTTTTTTAGTTTGGTATAATTACGGACAATGCAAATAACTGTTTTTTTTGTGACATGCGGACATTTTTGGAGGGAATATAATCGAAAGTCCCGCCGCCTGGTTTATTGTTTTGTGACGTGCATGTGGATGAGCTTTATTGAAGTTTCATGTAATAGGCCTACTGAGCAGTGAACTGAAATTGAAAATAGGCTATATGCCATTTTTACAACATGGCATTTTTCTCGGGTGCTATGAGTTATTGTTTTGCACCGAGTAGGAAACGTTTGACGCCATGCCACTCACAGTGAGTGACCATATTATTTCTCAGCATTGTCGGCAAAGGGTAGGGCCTTCAACCATAGCCTATTGTATAGTTTGGTCTTTTTGTAGCCTGTAAGCCAATCCCCTCGTGAAACTGTAACGCGCTTCACATAAGAGTAGGCTAGTGCCGCGGTTTCAGCACCATGGACAGAGGGCGCAAGTCCATTTAGGCGGCAGGCATGTCGTTACTCCACGGCAAATGCCGTTTTTGGGAAAAATAATAAAGTAGTCGCTATTTCTAAGTAGCCTATGTAATGGTCTACTTTGAGACTGTTTTAGATTTGCCTATGAAATGCATCTCTCATGTGAAAGCAAAGGAGAGATAGGCCTAGATATCGCCCCCCTGTTTATAGGCCTAATCGCAAATTACGCATGGCCACAGACAGCGCGGAGACCCAGAACAGTTTCATGTTCTAGATAAACCGATAGACCCGCTGATCTGTCTTTTTTAATACACAATGCACAAACACAGTAATAGACCATTTCAATAGCCCACATACAATATAGCCTAACTGTTCACTTTTCCCAGCCTCTCTACTACAACCAAAATGGTTGGTAAGTCTACATCCACAAGCGAGAGCTGAGCCAGAACTTTAGTTGGACTCCCTCTATCTACGTCATAGAGGCTCTGCCAGCTAGGAGCCCAATACTTCAGAATTAGGCCTAGCTGTAAAATGATAGATTTTCATAAAAAATATTGCAGTTTGGCATTGTTATAGATTGTGAATTTCACATATATGTTTCAAAACACCTCTCCTGACAACATCCAGTATATATTTAGTTATACATTTAACCTAAACGTTACCCATCTTGGCTCTTTGGAAATAGTCTTAGGCTACCATTCCAAAGGCTACTTAGAAATAGCGACTATTTTAATATTTTCCCCAAAACGACATGAATCAAATCCCACGAAAAGACCAGCCATTACAAGTGACTCGTGGGGAGCTGTCCAAGCTCGTGATGCTTAATTTTTCCCGATATTTCCCCATTGCTGGGAACTGGCAAGTAGTCATAGCAGAGACGTTTAGAATAGAGAATATTTGGTCATAGTTCCAGACTTGATAGACTTGATAGAATTCCAGAACGTTACTAACGGTCGCACACCTCTCAAAATCCATTCGCACTTGGATCATGGCATCCTTCACAGCACTGCAACAGTCCTGAGGCAAGATGTATAAAGGTATGGGCTTCTTTTTAATTTTGATAACAAACAAAACAAAAAAATCTGATCTCAGAAGAATTTGTGGTAACTCTTTATGGTGAAATGTCTAGGCTTGTGTAGACGGCTGATCCCTCATTATCGGGAAAAATTAAGCACCACCAGCATGGACAGCTCCCCAGGAGTCACTTATAATGGTTGGTCTTTTCTTGGGATTTGATTCATGTCGTTTGGGGCAAAGTATTAAAATAGCCTTTGTAATGGTAAGAATATTTCCAAAGAGCCAAGATGGGGCTTAATATCAATATGGGCCAGGTTTGTCGTACACACACTCTCTCTCTCTCTCTCTCTCTCTCTCTCTCTCTCTCTCTCTCTCTCTTTCTCTCTCTCTCATCATTATGTGGTCACTGTGTAGTAGGATAGCCTCTCGCACCGAGGGCCACTACTGCACAGGTTTCTCCTGCGCTTTCGAGATCCGCGCCACAGACCCACGCAAGTGCAAGACAAGTTTTCACCACCTCGTGAAGTGTTTAGACCTGGCTATTTCATCTCGCTGTAAATTGGTGTAATGTAGCAGAAAGTGCGAGACATTCGCTGGACTCCTTGCACGCAACAAGTTGTGAAATGATTTCTTAACGGTTTTAACCGCATCATTCGCGACTCTCGAGCAGTTTGAGAACTGAGAAGAATGAGAGAGAAAGAGGGCAGTGACTACCATGTCACTGAGACTATGTGTGTGATGTGCCTAATGAATCCAAGTGCAGAAAAAACATATCCATATAGATTATTACATAATGCACCATGTTATTACATTTCCATCAAAAAAAAAAAGTTGCGGCCGCATTCCGTAATAAATTTCGCATTTTGTAATAATTTATTACAAGATGAGAAAAAAGTTATTACGAAATGCGTTCAAGAAATTTATTACGAAATGCGTAAATTATTACATAGTACGGCAATTGTCACCGCATTATGTAATAATTT
This sequence comes from Engraulis encrasicolus, assembly GCF_034702125.1. NCBI lineage: Eukaryota > Metazoa > Chordata > Actinopteri > Clupeiformes > Engraulidae > Engraulis > Engraulis encrasicolus. Next base: position 18,680,629 of record NC_085880.1, on the reverse strand, counting down.
ATTACATTATTACATATTGCACCGTTATTACATAATGCGGCGTTACAAAGGCCCATAGAGGTATAACATTAGACTAGAGGTCACTGGCAATTTGTGACAGCACTGGAAAACGGCAAGGGCAGCCTCCATCTTGTGTAGGTCGTGTAGCTACCTTCAGTCAATGCAAATCAATGGAGAACACTCCCACCTCTGTCCAAAACGGGGCTAAAACTGTGTGAATATGAAGAGACGCATTAATCAAGGACCAGATTTGAAATGTCAGGCTAAATTTCTTCTTAAAATAATGAGTCGATAACACCTGCCAGGATTGTCATGAAAAAGGGGGTGGGGTCACCTCTAGTCTAATGTTCTATCTCTATAGACCCCTTTAGAATTTTTAAACAGGTATTTAAACAGGTAATTTTACTGCGTGCGCGCACCGCTGCCTCAAAATCGTCCATGCTCCGTTCACTTGTACAGAGACTCGCCAGGTGTTTTTTCCGAAATAAGATGACTGATGCTTGCGCTAATCTCAGATATGCAGTGGGCACCACAGACACGGGCATTCCAGGTGATGTCCTTAGTCCAGTCGGTAGTTTAATGTCTTGTAACAACAAACATTTCATATGCTTCTGGAACAGCCTCTTCTCTCTCAAAATAGCATAACAAGTGTACTTTTTCGGAATCTCTATGTTTTATCAACGTACACGCTTCAGAACGGCAGTTTTTCTCTCTTTAGGGTCTGCACTGTCACCCAGTGTTGCATACAGAATCCACCACTCCCGATTTTACCCTGCCTGCAGTTCTCCTAGTGGCTGCTGTCGAGATACGGCTCTGAGCGCAGCAGCCCGTTCTTTCTGAATGGAGTCTGCACTCTCCCTAGAGTGCAGTACCACCCAGAAAAGTGGAGTCTCTCGTAATATCCTTACAATACAAGTGTGTTTGAGTCAACGATGCGCACGCATTCATGAGGACATCAACTCTGAACTGGTCAATAGGAAGCACATTAAGGTCATGAAGTGGCCTAGATGGTCTACAGACATGTATCCTACTAATTGTATGGAGGGAACTCAAGCACCCGTTTGCCAAGCCACATTCACTAAATTTTAATGATTTACAGACAGATGATCTGCAAAGAAAATTGGACAAAATTTTCCGTCTGATATATGCACAAATGTTGTCATCAACTGAACTAAACGTCTGACCTCTGTGAGCAAGGGCCTTTCCAACTAGTACTTTGTATTTCATTGAGGCGAAATAACAAGTATTTGACCCCTTTAGCCAAACACAAACGTAATTGATATTTTATTCTTTAAAGGTGCACCATGTAATATTTTAAGTAGTTTATTTCCGTAATTCATGCTGCCCATTCAAACGTTACATTTTTCACGGACGGACCTTCTGGTACAGAACATGAGCAACGGATTAACGACAACGAGAGTATCCTGTATGTGTGGCAAAAGCTGCAAGAACCTAAGAGGTCTGAGGATCCATCAGACGAAGATGGGCTGTACAAGGAGGAAGCAAGCAGAGCAACGCACAGAGGCAGTGCACAGCACGGCCAGGACCCGGAGTCAACCCACAGTGTCCAGAACCTCCAAGCTCAGCTCGCCCCACCCAACAATCCATCCGAACATCGCAGGGTCTTGTGGCCAGCAGCACACAAGGAGTCTGAGTGGCGCCAGTTCGACGAAGACGTAGACGGTGCTGTGGAGGCATCATCGAGAGGAGGTGTAGACCAACAGCTCCAAACGATGTGCACCTTCATCGTCTGCATCGGTGCTGAGCGATTTGGTGTTAAACAGCCAAAGGCCAAGAACGCAGACAGGCCCAATAGGCGAGAGAACAAGATCACCGCACTCAGGAGAGACTTGAAGGCCCTTAAACAGCGTTTCAAGAAGGCGAGCGAGGAAGAGAGGCCCGCCCTGGTTGAGCTCAGAGTTATCCTCAGGAAGAAGCTCATCTCACTACGTCGCGCTGAGTGGCACAGGAGGAAGGGTAGAGAGAGGGCCCGCAAGCGCACTGCCTTCATAGCCAACCCCTTCGGGTTTACTAAGAAGCTGCTAGGGCAGAAGCGGAGTGGAATCCTTACCTGCCCAGAGGATGACATCAATCACCACCTCTCTGAAACCTACAGCGACCGGCAGAGAGAGGAAGACCTGGGCCCCTGTAGAGAACTGATTTCACCACCGCTACCATCCAGCCAATTCAACACCAAAGAGCCAACGCTGGCAGAAGTCAAGAGCACAGTCAGGGCTGCACGGACAAGCACCTGGGCACCTGGGCACCTGCACCTGGGCAGAGCGGCGTGCCATACAAAGTCTACAAGCATTGCCCAAGACTTCTGCAGAGGTTGTGGAGAATCATCAGGGTAGTGTGGCGAAGAGGCAGGGTAGCCAAGCAGTGGAGGCATGCCGAAGGTGTATGGATACCAAAGGAGGAAAATGCAAGTGACATCTCGCAGTTCCGTACCATCTCACTGCTCAGCGTAGAGGGCAAGATCTTCTTCAAGATCCTTGCCAATCGCATGACTGATTTCCTCCTGAGGAATTCCTACATCGACACCAGTGTGCAGAAGGGAGGAATTCCAGGCTTTCCAGGCTGCATTGAACACACTGGAGTGGTCACCCAGCTAATCCGAGAGGCTAGAGAGAACCGAGGGGATTTGTCAGTCATCTGGCTTGACCTGGCAAACGCCTACGGATCGATCCCCCACAAGCTGGTGACCAAGGCCTTGACGATGCACCATGTCCCGCAGAAGATCACAGATCTCATACAGGACTACTACAGTAGTTTTAGTATGAGATTTACATCTGGATCTACAACATCAGCATGGCACCGCCTAGAAAAAGGCATCATCACTGGTTGCACTATATCAGTGACGCTGTTTGCTCTGGCGATGACCATGCTTGTCAAGGCTGCAGAGGTGGAATGTAGAGGGCCTCTATCCAGATCTGGCACTCGCCAACCGCCAATTAGAGTCTTTATGGATGACCTAACAGTCACAGCAACATTTGTGCCAGGGTGCCGCTGGCTCCTTAAAGGTCTCGAAAGGCTAACATATTGGGCGAGAATGACATTCAAACCAGCAAAATGCTGATCCCTTGTGCTGAGGAAGGGAAGAGTGGAGGACAAATTCCGCTTCCACATGAACGGTCTCCAAATCCCATCATTGACGGAGAAGCCGGTGAATAGCCTGGAGAAGCTCTTTGATGCAACTCTGAGAGACACAGCAGCAATCCAGGCCATGCACGCAGAGCTGAAAACCTGGCTTGCGGCAGTGGACAGGTCAGGCCTCCCTGGGAAATTTAAAGCCTGGATATATCAGCATGGCATCCTGCCAAGGCTCATGTGGCCACTACTGATGTACCAGGTCCCAGTTACAACAGTGGAGACCCTGGAGAGAAACATCAGCCAGTTCCTGCGCAGGTGGCTGGGCCTGCCGAAGAGCCTTAGCTGCATTGCCCTATATGGGCACACCAACAAGCTGCAGCTCCCGTTCTCAGGCCTGACAGAGGAATTCAAAGTAACAAGAGCCAGGGAGGTGTTACTGTACAGAGACTCAGCCGACACCAGAGTCTCCTCTGCAGGCGTAGAGGTCAGGACGGGACGGAAGTGGAAGGCGCAGGAGGCAGTTCAGCAGGCAGAGGCAAGGTTGCGGCACAGTGTGTTAGTAGGCTCAGTGGCGGTTGGGCGAGCAGGACTAGGCTGCCATAAGACTCTGCGCTATGACAAAGTGCAGGGGAGGGACAGACGGCAGATGGTCCAGGGAGAGGTCCGGGCAGAGGTGGAAGAGGAGCGGCGCAGCAAAACAGTGGCCATGCGTCAGCAGGGGGCTTGGACCAATTGGGAGCATGCACTGACTCGGAAGATCACCTGGTCAGAACTTTGGAGGTCAGAGCCAGCAAGACTCAAGTTTCTGATCCAGTCAGTGTATGACGTCCTACCAAGTCCAGCCAATCTGCATTGCTGGGGGCTAGCTGAAGCACCATCTTGTCCTCTATGCCCGGCAAGAGGATCGCTGGAGCACATCTTAAGCTGCTGCCCGAAAGCTCTGGGAGAGGGGAGGTACAGATGGCGCCATGACCAGGTGCTGAAGGCAGTAGCGGACACCATCTGTGCTGGAATCCAGCAAAGCAAGCACCAGCCCTTAGCAAGGCCACACATTGCCTTCGTCAGGGCCGGAGAGAGGCCTCAGTCACAGCCAAAGGTCCCAGCTGGGCTACTATCCACAGCGGGTGACTGGCAGCTGAAGGTGGACCTGGGGAGTCAATTGAAGTTTCCGCAGCACATCACCAGCACTACACTCAGGCCAGACATGGTCCTTACATCAGAGAGTACAAAGCAGGTGGTGCTGTTGGAACTCACAGTCCCCTGGGAAGACCGGATTGAGGAAGCCTTTGAGCGGAAAAAGGCGAAGTACCTGGAGCTGGTGGACGACTGCAGGCTGAAAGGATGGAGGGCCCGCTGTGAGCCAATTGAGGTTGGCTGCAGAGGATTTCCAGGACAGAGCCTGCACCGGTCACTCAGGCTACTTGGAATCAGAGGTGCTCAAGAAAGGAAAGCCACCAGAAACATCTGTGAGGCAGCTGAGAGAGCCTCAAGGTGGCTGTGGATAAAAAGGGGCGACACATGGCTTAGTGCGCTGCTTGGACACAAGTCGGGGTCTGATCAGCCCCGGCTGGGTCGCCCAGGTGAGGGTGTTCAATGATCAAAGACCCGAAACACCCCGTGATCTCTGGGTTCATTGCTGAGGATGTGTCCAAGCTGCACCACTAAGGTGTTTCTGTTAACTTCAGGAATTCTAAGTATTCATCATGACTGGGGAAATTGCACTCTTCATACATGAAAAGGGGGATCCCTCCATTGTACAACATTTTGAATTTCCAGAAATAGACATTTTTAGCTGCAAAACTTCTATACTTTGGTCATTAGGGCTGTTCGAAAAGGGCAATATCAATCCACAACTTTGTGGATCGATCTTTTGTAGATCATTATAGGCGCTATTTTCTCAACCACATCCTGTAGCTCTCTTCCACAGTTTCCCACTTATTTCTCACATATCAAGGTATTTCATGTTTGTGTGAGCATCAAAGGCTGAGATATATAGGTTTTTATAGTCGGTCGTAGAATTCTAGGCATAAATGGGACAAGCGAGCAATACAAAAGATCGATATCGGATCATGGATCGAATCGGATCACAGCCTTCTGGATCGGAATCGAATCGATTCAGGAAATTTGGATCGATTCCCAGCCCTATTGGTCATAATAGTAAATATTAGTTCATTATTTAGTAAATGTTCATGAAAAGATCCAATTTGACAGTAGACAGCACAGTTTCAATGACCAGCATAGTTGCAATACCTACTCTGGCCACTATCTTACACAGTGTACCTTTAATGTTATTTTCCGGATTTTCTTTTTGATTTTCTGTCTCTGTTAGAATGCACCTACCGTTAAAGTTATAGATTAGACTGATGTCTTTAGCAGTTGACAGACCAAGAAATTCAGCTTGGGATCAAATACTTTTTCAATGTGCGAACCTACTCTTACCCTTGAACTGTTCTATTGGGGCACACACATGCTTATTTCTCTGCACATCCAGGCTGCAACAATATCTTGCTTCCTTACTTTTTTACATTAAAGCTAATACTCAACTCTGAACACTTTGTTTCAGATGTTCCACACTGGAGCTGAAATGAACCCTGCCAGATCCTTCACCCCTGCTATGTTCAAGAGGAACTTCATGAACCACTGGGTAAGAAAAATGTATACAAATTATGCATTTAAAAATGTGCATATACCCTCCCATTGTTTGTAAACTACTTTCAGGTCAGATATAGAATCATGTGGTCTGCACTGTTAGTGTATCAAGAAGTATGCAATGTGGTCTGCAGCACTGTTTGTGTGTCAAGAAGTATTCAATTAAATTAGGTATTACATTGTGTAGTGTTTTGCAGAATGTGTCATGCACTGTCTTGCTCCAATGTCTCTGCAGCTCACATGCAACTATAACATGGTCTTTGTTCTTCCCTCCTCATGCAGGTGATGTACGACTTCATGCTCTTCCTCTGCATGTGCGGCTTGGCCGTGTGGGTAGCCACCCTGAAAGGCAGCTGACATCTGGAGCAGGACACCTGCGGGGAGCTCATCATGCTCAAGACCCAAGCCCTATACCGTAAGGTTGCCACCAAGCCAAGAGAAGCAGGGGCCAGCCAGAATTGTTATAGTAGCCCCTTACTTCTAGCAACCCAGCTCTTCTCCTCCCAGCAATCAAGCTCTCCTCTCAAACTTCCCCCCGGCCCAGTCACCAACAACCAGCAACCTCAACAATCAAAGACTAACATCTAACCTATCCAAGCCCCCCCGCCCCCCGCCCCCACCATCATGGACCCAGTGTGATGTGGCTCTGTGCCCCCCTAGCAATGATGTGCAAGGTGAGCGAAGTACACATGCAGACTAACAGCACTGACATAGATAAAGGCATAAATACACACAGTGTCACTTGTCAGTGGAAGGAGGGGCAGCGCTCAGAATCTACACATGAAATGGCACACTTCAAGAAGAAATGTTGCTGTTGGAGATGTAATGTGGCTCTCCGACCAAAGTTCATTGAAGGAGCAATTCAAGCTTTCAAGAGTGGTCAACATGACCGGTCCAAAGGCTGGGATGTCCATATGAAATTCCCTCTAAGTGGATGTGCTCGTGGGACCCACAAGGTACCACACTGTATCGGGATGTACGACAGCTCATCCTCCTCCCAGTAGAGGAACAAGTTAGAAGAAACCAGCTCACCTGATGGGTGCAATCTTCCCAGAACGCATCATGCCAAGATCGAGTGGGAGGTGTCGCGGTGGTTTATGCCTGGGCACGGGCTTGCTTTGATTGACAGCCTCCATTGTTTCTGGCGGTGGTAAGTAAAAACCCAATGTGACATTTCTGTTAACATTAATGTTTTTAACCTAAGAGAATACCCTTAAATACTGTACTTTCAGTGTCATATTGTTGTCGTATGAATACGGGCTCTCTCGCTCTCTGTCTCTGTCTGTCTCTCTGTCTCTCTGTCTGTCTGTGTTTATATAGCTCCAGCTTAGCATGGGCAATACAGTGGTCTTCCTGACCATGCAGTTGGTCATCTGCATCTTCTCTGTGATGGATGAGAGGAGGAATGAATGCATGGCCTCCTCTCCCATGGCCATTGGCTTCTGTCACCATGGCACACCTCATGAGAGTGAGTGTCACACACTTGCATTGCTCCCTCTTTCTCATAGCATATAAACAGGTGTGTCATAAATAGGGGGACAACATTGGACTGAGTCACCAGGTACAGTGAGAATAATAAGCATTTCATCCCTTTCTGATTTGGTTGGTTTGCGTATTAATAAAGACATGAATAGTCTGTCATTTTGTTTTAGATTTTTTTATGGACTTTTTCGCCTTTCTTTCAGATAGGACGGTGAAGAGCGTCAGGAAGCGAATGTGGAGAGAGACGGGGTAGGGATGGCAAATGACCCGGATGCGAACCCTGGGTGCAACCCTTGGGCATGCAAGCCCAAATGTGGGGGGCTTAGTGTGCTGCATCACAGCACCCTGAATAGTAGTGGTGTCAACAATGATCGATTCGGCGATCCGAATCGATCCGGGGCATGGACGATCCAGATCCAGATCCGGCAAGTTCCAGAATCAATCCGGCAATTTTTTTAAGTTTCAATTACTTCCATGGATATTTCTGGAGCAAATGAATGTTAAATTAAATAAAAACACCTCAAACATTGCAAGACTGATACAGACTGATACAGAAAACAGCCAATAAATTGTTGCTCAGTATCTGACTACTTGTATTTCCTCATCATGGCTGAACATTTGCTTTGCGTTCAGTAGAAATGTAATGCATTGCAATGCATTGTAGAATTGAATCGAATCGGATTGGATCTAATAGAATCGAATCGAATCGGATCTACTACCTCCCGAATCGTGATCGAATCAGATCGTGAGGGCAGTGCCGATCCACACCACTACTGAATAGTCTGTCATTTTCATGGTAGGTGTATTGTAACATGCAGAGACCAAATCTCGAAAAGAAAATGCACAAATTAACTTCAAAGAATACATATTAAGTCATATTTCATTGAGGGAAAGAAGTATTTGACCCCCTTCCAGCTATTAAGAGTTCTGGTCCCACAGACCTGATGGGCACTTCCAACAACTTGTCATCTGAATTAAAGACTCTTGTAAATAGTCACCAGCACCATATCAATCAGACTCCAAACTAGTGTAGGTACCTTCAGTCAATGCAAATCAATGGAGAACACTCCCACCTCTGTCCAAAACAGGACTAAAACTGTGTGAATATGAAGTGACACATTAATCAAGGACCAGATTTGAAATGTCAGGCTAAATATCTACTTAAATCATATGAGTCGATAAAGTACATTTTAAGATCAGTTTATATTAATAGTGTAGATCTTTAGCAACACACTTCAACCATTGTCCTTGTGTAGTGTGTTGATGGGAATTTTCACATTATTAAGCAATTCTTTGACAGCGATGAGCCGCCTCATTTACATTTCTCAGGTCTACCTCCAAATAATGGCTGCTAGGATTGTCCTGAAAAAGGGGATGGGGTCACCCCTAATCTAATGTTATACCCCTATGGGAAGCACATTAAGGTTATGAAGTGGCCTAGGCGGTCTCCAGACATGATGTACACTACAGTAATTTGGAGGGAACTCTAGCACCAATTTGCCAAGCTACAGCCACTACATCTTAATGATTTACAGATGATCTGCAAAGAAAAGACAAAATTCCTTTCTGATATGTGCACAAATGTTGTCATCAACTAAACGAAACATCTGACCTCTGTCCTAGAGAGCAAGGGCTTTTCCAACTAGTACTTTGGCTACAGGGGTCAAATACTTCTTTCCCTCAATGAAATACAAAGAAGACAAATGTAATTTATATATTCTTTGATCTTATTTTCCGGGGTTTCTTATTGATATTCTGTCTCTCTGTGTTAGTCTATAACTTTAATAGTTAGTGTATTCTGATCATGCCTTTATTTGATCCCTTGCTCACTTTGTTGGTTTGTCAACTGTATTATTCTCACTGTGGAATGGCCCCCACAGGGATTTGGTTTAACGTAAGCCTGTTAATAATATAAAGGGGTCCATTAGAGCTGTTTGAACATAGGGAATGTTGTGCTCTTCCCCTGTATAAGAGCATACCTTTACAAGAATGTACTTTAGTGTGATTTAGCTTGATTTCTGTGACTCCTGCTCAGGCAGAACCCTGAAACGTCTGCTCTGCTGTCAGACAAAACTCCTTTTGCTTGACCTTAGTATCTTTTTCAATGTGTGAACCTGCTCTCACCCTTGAACTGTTCTATTTGGGGCCACACACATGCTGATTTCTCAACACATCTAGAGTGCGACAATATCTTGCTTCCTTATTTTTTCATGTTTGTTTCAGATGTTCTACACTGCAATGAACCCTGCCAGAGCCTTCACCCCTGCTATGTTCAAGACAAACGTCATGAACCACTGGGTAAGAAAAATATATACATTAAAAACATGCTTATACAATCTCATTGTTTGTAAACTACTTTCAGGTCTTATGTAGATGTATGTGGTCTGCACTGTTTGTGTGTAAAGAAGTATTCAATTAAATTACCTTGTGTATTGGTGTTTTTGCAGAATGTGCCGTACACTGCATGTCTTAAGATTGTTCTGTCTTGCACCGATGTCTCTGAATATGGTTTCTGTTCTTCACTCCTCCTGTAGGTGCACTGGGTGGGTCCCATGATCTGTGGTGGTATGTGCATCGTCATGTATGACTTCATGCTCTTCCCCAGTATTTGTGGCCTGGCCGAGAGGGTAGCCACCCTGAAAGGCAGCCAGCCTCTGGAGCAGGACACCTGAGGGGAGCTGATCAAGCTCAAGACCCAGGCCCTATACCGTAAGCCTGGCACCAAGCCAGGGGAAACAGGGGCCAGTCAGTATTGTTATAGTAGCCCCTTACTTCCAGCAACCCAGCTCTTCTCCTCCCAGCAACCCAGCGCTTCTCCTCCCAGCAACCCAGCTCTTCTCCTCCCAGCAACCCAGCTCTTCTCCTCCCAGCAACCCAGCTCTTCTCCTCCCAGCCACCCAGCTCTTCTCCTCCCAGCCACCCAGCTCTTCTCCTCCCAGCCACCCAGCTCTTCTCCTCCCAGCCACCCAGCTCTTCTCCTCCCAGCAACCCAGCTCTTCTCCTCCCAGCAACCCAGCTCTTCTCCTCCCAACAACCCAGCTCTTCTCCTCCCAACGACCACTCCGCTCAGTCACCAACCACCAACAACCAGACCTACGAACAAACCAACTAACACAAGACGGGGGTCAGAAACTCAGAATCTAAACTAATGACAGGGGTGAGCTAGAACATTCAACTTGGACATACATATTTTTTACATTACATTTGCTTACTGGGATGATCTCAACAGTTTTGTTTTTCAATTCATTTTTATTTTCTACAATACAAGATGTGGATGTTTGATACATGTTTTTGTGCGTGTAAGGGACTGAATGTTCACTGCCGCTATTTATTTTGGGTTTACATCATTACAAAGCATGCGTGTGTGTAGAGTGTGTGTGAGTTGTGTGTGTGGGGTGTGTGTGTGTGTAGAGTGTGTGTAGAGTGTGTGTGTGTAGAGTGTGTGTAGAGTGTGTGTGTGTGGTGTGTGTGTAGAGTGTGTGTGTGTGTGTGTGTGTAGAATGTGTGTGTGTGTGTAGAATGTGTGTGGACTGCTGCTACTGGTGGTGGAGTTCTAGACTTGGACTGTGCATTGTTCTGGACTGCAATTGGGTGCTGTGACTTCAGCTGGCTTCGGGTGAGTACTGCATTGAATGTTTCCTTCTGCATTCTTGTTACAATGCCTCTTGCTTGTTTAGCAACGTATTTTACCAACTTCCTTGGTCACTGAAGGAACTGTGCACCACACTTTCATTTGGAACTTTCAGTTAGGTCTCCAGGACTGGCCTGAAGCTGGCCTGCTATATTCACAGCACCTGGAGTCCATCACCAATCTCAGTCGTGCTGCTCTATTGCCAACTCCCGTTTGCAGAAGGTTTGGCATCCATAACTTTCACGCTGTATTGCACCAGAGATGATCTGGCTGTCTACTTGGTGATGTCACGTCTTGACCTTTATTCGGCAGTGCTTGTGGAAGTAGTTCTTCATCCGTGCTGCAAGCACTGCCATGTACATCTTCGCCTTGACACGGTCACCGTTGTGGTCAAGAGTTCAGCTTGGCCTTGGCCTCAACCATCCTCACGACGACACCATGGCTGCAGCTCCACTGCATGTAGGGTAGAGTAGAGTAGAGTAGAAGCTTGGCTTAACAGCTCTCTTCTGATGTTTGATCTTTCACTCTGTCTCCCAGCAAGTTCTGGCCGAGGCACATTTCTTTCTTCTCCTTGGAGAACTTGATCTCCGCTGACGTCTGAGATTGGTGGTGAACTCTGGTACTGTGGGCATGGCGGACGTAGTCACCCGGGGGGCCAGTCCTGATGTCCTGGCTGGGCGTTCCTAGTGGCGGTTGGGTGCGCGGTTCCTTCTGCTTCCTTGGGGTGGGTGGCCAACAGGGTAAGTGGAATGCCTTACTGCGCAGGCGTGAGGCAGTGTCGCTGGAGTGCAGAGGAAGGCGTTCACTGCAGTGCTCACCCGGGCTCAGCTGGGTCCACTGCACCCGGTTGTGGTCCCGGACGGCGTATGGTCTGGATCATGGGCTCTGCCGCCAGCAGTGGCAGTGTTCAGCGTGTTTGAGAGAGGTTGTGGGCCTGTGTAAGTGGTTTGTGTGTGCGAGAATGTGTGTATAGCACATGTGTGTTTGTCTTTGCGTGCGTGTTTCTTTACTTGCGTGTATCTTTACTTGCGTGTATGTGTCTGTGTGTGCGTGTCTTTGCCTGTGTGTGACTTTGCGTGCGTGCGTGTGCGCCTGTATGTGACTATGCACGTGTGTGCGTGTGTGTTTGTGCGTGCGGGCGCGCGCGCGCGTGTGTGTGCGCGTGTGTGCGTGCGTGCGTGCGTGCGTGCGTGCGTGCGCGCGTGCGTCTGAGACTGGTATTTGATAATGACAGTAAAAGCAGCAGTGAAAATTCAAAGAATGCATTTGTTGGTGTCGTGCAGATGATCATTTGTCTGATTTGTATTACATTTGTTTTGGCCCCCAAACTGTATTACATTTGTTTTGCCCCCCAAACTGTATTATTTGCTATGATATTAAATTGGCTTTGACTTTTTGTGATGGGTCATGCTTTTTTCTTTTTTGTGGTACATAAACGCAGATAAGTTTTCAAAGATGACTGTGGTATATGGACTAGCTGAGAGATTCACCCTTCAGCCCAGACTGGCACACCGTATTTATTTCCATTTAAAAAATTACATACATTTGAAGAGGAAAGACGAAACACAATATCTGGACACAGAACACTATAACTTATTTTTTTCCTGAAGTAGTTGAACCATGTCAAAGTTTAAGTGTTGTAGCGAATCAAAACTTGGCAAAGCAGAACACACACACGCACGCGCTTAGTAGGTCAATATTTATGTAATTCAAAAAATCCAATAACTTTAACTCTAAGCATACTTGGGGTCTGACTGTATCACTTAAAGGTAGTGACGCCACAGATTGTTGCTACCATCTCTGGCCAATTGCATCCACTGCATATTAGATCACTTACCATGTCTCATCTCAGTACATACCTTCCCTGGTTTGATTAGAATGTCCCACTCCAGTCATTAATGTACAGCATGGCAAAGGGTAAAATGTATTTGCTCAATCTAGTGGTTGTTTTGGGAGGAACAGGCCAAGGTGTTTTATAGGGTTGTGCCGATAGACGATATCATCGTCCATCGGCGATGGACAGCTGGCATCACGATGGACAGCAAACATCGTGATGCCAAGGAATCTTGTACTTGTGAATTTTTGAAGCAGCTGCTATAGTAATCATTACGGTACTTGACATCACATTACCGTAAAATCCTAGTAGCAGCGGTTTTCAAGACAAGTTGTGAACACAAGCCCCAAACGGAGTGAATTATATAACTAGGCCTACGAAAAAAAAACCACAATGGAATTAAAAAAAAACAAAAAAAAAAACTTGTGAACTAAGCCCAACTATTGTTTTCTGCAGATGTAAGTAGGCCAAAGTGATATCGTTAATTTATTTCTGTGACCTAAGTTGTTGACTACAAAGGGGACTCTTTACGCATTACCTAGCTGGCTCCTACGGAGTAACATGATGATAAGCAACACGTTCGGCAATTGCGACAGTTTAACATTTCATGTTTAACGGTTCACCTCAAAATGTTTAATCGCTGTTCGCGGTGGAGATGTCTTGTGAAGCAGCCACTCAAGAGTGTACACTTCTGATAAGCCCACTGTCAATAAGGTGAGCAAGCGGTTCCATGTCCGCCCACTCGTCTTCATGGCTTCACCGCCAGAACTACTTGTAGAACTATCCATTGATCAACTCCATTGATGAGGGGGGAAAAAAGTCTCGATATGACCTAAAACAAAACATTCCGTATTCTAGTGCTAGGAATTGACAAAGTCGGGGCTAAAATCCATTGCAAAGCCTCTCGAGAGGGCAATCACGCATGGGTTCTCATCTCTTTCCCATTTAGTTTTCTGGTGAGCGAGAGGGGCTAAAGTTATAGCCTACTAGCCTGTGCAAAAACGCAGCGCATATGTCGTCTTAAAATAGTTACACAGATAAATAACTCACAGATGTAACAAATGTATTGACAAGTCTCCCAAAAACGCCACGCAATGAACTGATGGTAAAGTAGCAAGCACTGGGCTTGCAGGTGACACGGGAGGAGAGACGAGAAGGGCGAGGGGGAGGGGTCAGCGGGGGATCTCTGCATCTCAGCGACCATCTCACAAAGCAGCTGAGCAAGAACGCTGAGGAGGTTTAAAAAAAAATCCCCCAGAATGTAATAATAATATTAATATATTTCACTTACTCTTAAATTAAATAGAATTAAATAATAACTTAGCTGAAGATGAATAATAAAAATAAATACAAAATATATCTTTTTTTTTTTTTTTTTTTTAATTATCCCCCCCCCCCAGACGATGTCATCGTCCATCGCATCGTCTCACTGTAAACATCGTCAGCTGTCAATTAGGGGGACATCGCCCAAGCCTAGTGTTTTATCCCACTACACTGGCTTGACCCAAGAACTAGACATTGTTTATAACCGTAGAGGGACGAAAAAGGATCTGTCCTTTTGGCTTGTTTTTCTTTGGTGTTGCATATTCATGTTTGTTCTGCAGCTAAGTCTGAATCCTCAAAGCAGTCTACTTGGAAATGCAGTCCTTCTTGAGTGGTTCCTGTAGACACAAGATAAACATGAATTAAGTCACGGTATGGCCAGAGTAGGTATTGCAACTATGCTGCTAATTGAAACTGCCTGTTGCCAAATATGATCTTTTCATGAATATTTACTAAGTAATTTACTATTATGACCAAAGTACAGAAAGTTTAGCAGCTAACATTTATATTTCTGGAAACTGAAGATGGTGGAAATGGAGAAGATCCACCTTTTCATGTATGAAAACTGCAATTTTCCCAGTCATAATGAATGCTTAGAATTGAGTGGTGGTGGTAACTATTCATGAAAGGTAGCATTTGTGAATGAGCATCATGGATTCTGGAAATAAACTACTAAAATATTACACAGTGCACCTTTAAGATGCAAGGTTGCCAGGTGTTAAATGAGGGCCTGTTCCCTGATAGTGAACAGGGAGACAACACAATGGGGCACCTAAGTCACGCTCTTCTAGAGCTCTACTTCCGAGACGTGGTGCTGAAGCTCTTAAAATTTTTGAATGGGAGTTAAGGCAGCGAGTCAAGCTAAATCCTCATCCCGTTTGGCATGTGCTCCGGATTTCACTGATGATGGCAGTGAATTTTAAAGGTTTGGACTTGCGTCGTAAGACCACCCATTTTCGGCACGCAAGCAAGGTTATTTTAGCTTTTGTGCAAAACAGTGTTAGAGACTACAATGTGCACCTTGCATTTGATGTGAACCGAGGCACAGCCAACCCTACTGTTGCTCCGCGGCTTAAGTGGCTGTTCGTCGGACATGCAACTTCAGTTGTGTAGTCGAAATGACTACACAGTTTTTGCACGCACACAACTCAAAAAACGCTTGCACAAGTCCACAAGCACACCATTGGCTATCATTAATTCTGAGGTACAGCATATGTGTGATCGACGGGGGAATGCGAGGTGGATCTGAAAATAGCTTTGATCAGTCCATTACAACCCTGTCAAAAGTTTTGGCTTTCCCAGCCCCATGAGCTGCCCGGAAAGGGTGGAGACTTAGATGCCCCATAACGGGTACTGCTCCCCTACCTCACTGGAAGGTGTGCTTTGGCACAGAAATGGAACTCAAACTTCAGACTAGGCACTGAGCTCTGGTACTGAGTTAGGTTGGCTAAATTGCACCCACAAAATAGACTTCACATTACCAGCTAAACTGCACTGTGTGGGGAAGGGAGGCAGTCTACCGCCACCAAATGCACGAAGGCTACTCTAGTTCAACCTAGATGCATGTACTGTGGTGGAAAACAGCACGGTTTTACTTTCTGTGTGTTTGTTTCAAGGACATGAATCAAATCTCTTTTTTTCACATTGGACTGACTGAAAGACTCAGGATAAGCTTTTTACCCACAAGTCATTCAAACTTTGAATAAATCACCTGACACATTTTCCACATCATCAGTCCACACTGCACACATTAGTGGTGGAAAAACCACAGAACATTGAACTCAGGTAGGCTAAAAAGTATCTTTACTTTGCATAAATCAAGTAAAAGTAAAAGTACCCGTCTGAAAATGTACTCAAGTAAAATCAAAAAGTATTTCACTTAAAATATAATTTGAGTAAAAGTATGTAATGACCTTTAATTAGCTTTCCTCTCACAAATTCTTTTTTAAAGATTTTTTTTTCTTTTTGACTTTATGTATGATAGGACAGTGAAGGTGGTGACAGGAAGCGAGTGGGGAGAGAGAGACGGGGAAGGGCTGGCAAAGGACATGGGGCGGGAATCGAACCCAGGTCAGCCACATGGTAGACGAGTGCCCTATCTGTTGTTGGCCACGGGAGGGCCTCCTCTCACAGGGTGCATTCCAATAGGCGAACTTGCGTTCTCCACTTGTGCTTGTGGCCTCACGTTTTGCCAATGCTCCGCCTCCGTGGGGAAAACAATTAAGTTTCCCCACTGTCAACCTAGCCACAACAATTTTTGGGGGACTTTTCTTCATTCACCATCCAGTTTGCAAATGAGAAAATGACTTTACAGTTGAGCTTTTGCAAGATATTGAAATATAATGAAGTTGTCATTGATGTCATCATGACATATTACTTACTTCCTGGTACAAGGCCACAACCACAAGTGGAGGATTCAAGGTCAGAAGATATTAGAATGCACCCACAAATGTAATGTTTCTTTTTCATGAATATCGTCCTCCGTGACCTCTATCTCTTGCTTAGTAGGCTACCAGTCATTATCCACCGCATTGATCCAAGAAAGGAAGCACAAGGAAATTGGTGAAGATATTGCGCACCATCCTGGGAATTCCCTTTAAAACCTCTTAAGCTTAGGAGGGCCCTGTACCGGGTCCAATGACTTTTAACTTCAACTTGATCTTCGTTCCGCAATTGTTTGTAATCCAGGTGGTGCAATAAACCCAGGAACATTATATATCATTGGAAACCTTATACCCTCAGGAATACATTTAGCACTACTTTACAAAGGTTTGAACACATTGTATGTGCATTATTATTAATTTATTACACAATGTCACCTTTCAAATTTGACCCCCTCAAGCACCCCTCATCTGATGTCTCCCTACCTTCCTAGGATGAGTGGACATCCAAACATGAACATATCCTTATCAGCATGGTCTCAAAATGTGTGTTACAATCCAAGGTTTATGAAAGTGTATTCTTTTTTTTTAACTTTATTTCAACCACAAGTTGTAGAACTCCACTCAAACTAAACCACTTTATTGTGAAGAAAACAACCATGTTTTTTTGGTAACACTTTATAAGTGATTTATAGTCGCCTGTTATTCTAAAGTATTAATAACACTTAGTTAATAATGAACTCATAATGAACAAGACATTTACAAATGTTTGTAAATGTTTAAGGAATAATATGCAAAAACTATTATAGATGATTTATAAAGCTGCTTACAAAGCAATCATAAAGTATTAGTAAATGATCTTTTAATGTCTACAAACTATTTCCAGAGCATCTACAAACTATTTACAAAGCTTTTTGTGCCTGTTATTCTAAAGTGAAAACACAAAGGCATGTACGAAAACTTTCGTCTAGGTAAAATGTACAATGGACAATTTCCATTTAAATGATCTTTTAATGTCTAACTATTTACAGAGCATCTACAAACTATTTGCAAAGCTTTTTGCACCTGTTATTCTAAAGTGAAAACACAAAGGCATGTACGAAAACTTTCGTCTAGGTTATATGTACAATGGACAATTTCCGTTTAAATGCTTTGTAAATAGACATTAAAAGATCATTTAAACGGAAATTGTCCATTGTGTTTCCAAGGCCAAATGTATCAGCTAAACTGCTGAAATTTAGTAATGTCTTCATGACCGCATTTCAGGAAAAAAAAGATGTTCTAGCCCATACATCACAAAATCTTCCTGTCACCTCCTGTGGATTCTACAGAGTCTCTACTTTAAAATGGTACCAGCCTCCATGATGGGTCAAAGTATGCAGACACAGGAACCATTTAAATAGACGTTGTGCAAAACCTTAAAAAAAACCCTCAAAAATAGCCCCAAAGCTTAGGGAACAAATAGTCCAAAGCAGTGGTGTAATACGACAGGCATGGTTATTGTAAGATGCGTTATGTCTTGCATTATTATTTTGCCACCATGAAGAGAAGCGAAGAATAACCTACAGCAAAGTTGAGTGGGCCTCTATTCGCTCTCAAGTTGGAAGCGCTGGATCGCGAGTTTGGAGAGCTGACGTGTCCGCTTTTGCTGAGCGCTTAGAAAAATACCACTGTTTATGCAGGCTATGCACGCTTAACACACGTTTCACTATGGTAACTGGGGCATTAGTGGCATCATTGGGTGCTTCCAGTTAGACTACATCTACAAGCCAGAGATGACCTGGGAAAACAGTGAAGGTTGCTGATCACCAGAGCTGTCAACGTTCCCGTGTCCCTGACTGCTTGCTTGCATGTATTTTCATAAAATGTGAATAGATGTCTGAAGTTGAACAAATAACAGCATCTACAAATCTTGGTTGAGGAAGGGGAAATGTTTGAAGGTTTATGCGTGATGCATGAACCGCAAATACACATCTTATATTAAGGCATGCAAATGCAATCAGTGTGAAGGATAGGCATAAATAATCACATGACATGGTGACTCGTTGCAAATGTTGAATCGGTTTATTCTGTAGATTGCAGTAAATTGATCTTCTACTCCTCACATAGGGCTCCCTGCTCAATATTGTGGTGCTGCGTGCATGCGCCCTTGTGCTTCGGATATCTATGGGGCACCTAAGTCACGCCCTCTACTTCCTGGTTGATGGGGCAGAGGCAGTCAAAAAATAATTACTGGGCTTGAAAATCAGTGTTTTTTTTACACTAATCCAAACCGTGGACCTCCACCTATGCACCACAAATCCAAAAACCACTCATTTCAAGCCCAGTAATCATTTTTTGACTCCCTCTGCCCCATGAACCAGGAAGTAGAGGGCGTGACTTAGGTGCCCCATAGCCTCCATCTCAAAAGGTTGTCACTAGAACTCAAAATATTCTTCGCACACCCATCACAGAGCAGCCACGTCCTTGCAGTGTAGCAACGTTTCGGAATAGTGTAGCAATTGCTGGCGAAGTTGGAATGTGCCCAAATAAACATTGCAAGCAAAGCTGAACCACAGCCTATAGCCTACTTCCAGGCAGGATTACTTCCAGGTCACCCAAATTCTGGGTCCTAAATAAACAAAAGTCGCAATTCGAAGGGCATTTTTCTTCATTGCTTTTTCTTTTTTCCACGATTCAGTGTTTCATTTTCAGTACGTAACAGATACATACAAAACATGGCGCAGGATTCAATTTTACAAGTGATTTTCAAGCATAAAACATCACAAATGAGTCCTTTTTGATTCCTTGTGCGACTTCCAAAATAGAATAATGAATGAACGAAAAAGTGAAAGGACCAGTAACATACCTAGAGTTTCTTGTTTATTGCATTGATACAATTATGTGAAGCATTCAAAATGGTTTAGTTATTTAAAAAGGTAATTATAATACAATTCAAAGCCATTAATGTTAAGTATATATAAGTCAATTACAACTCATAAGTAGATTCCAACTCATAAATGGCCACAGATCCTCCACATAATTACACCAGCAGCAGTCTTTTTTATAAAATCAACCATCACTGGCCACTCAAACAATTTTTTTATTTTTTTTGCCATGCACTCAAAGTTTCACAGCGGTGCCATAGCCCCACACTCCAAATCCCGGATAAAGGGGCTCAGTGAAGGTGGTCTGCACCTGGTGCAAGAGAACCATGTGGTCGGCCACGCTGTAGAACGCCAGCGTGCCCGCCCGCTGGTCCAGGTACACCCCGATCCTCATGGACCCGGGCACCGGTATGTTAGTGGTCTTGCCGTTGTGCGTGAAGGTGAACTTGGCGTCGGAGCAGTACAGGGTCCAGGAGTGGTCGTTCCAGCCGAAGCTGCTCTCGTTGCCGTTGCCCTTGCGCTCTATGCCGCGGTAGGCCACGGCGACGTCCACCTCGGTACCGCTCCAGTCCACCTCCCAGTAGCATCGTTTTCCCATCAGCCCCTGGGTGCAGAGCACCTGCTGCCAGTGGTCGAAGCGGTCCGGGTGATCGGCGTACGCCTGCACCTCCGTGGTCATGGTGACCGCCGTGTTGCCGCGCGACAGCCGGAGGTTCTTGTGCGCGGTGCTGGGGTCCAGGGTCGGGTTACAGGAGTCTATAGGTGATTGAGAAGGAGAGAGGGTTTTTTTTTTTTACACAGGAATAAATTTGTACATGATACAAATTGTAGATGCAAGATGGGACAAATTTATTTGTGTAGTGCATTTCATAAACAGGCAGTTCAATGTTGATCATTATTAACAATAAATAAATAAATACAACAGAAAAAATTATAGCACATGAAATTGGATTTGAAGCATAAAACGGGTAAAATAGATAGATAAATAAATAAATAAATAAATAATAGAGGTGAATATTACTTGAAGAATCCACTAGATGGCAACATTGCCAGGTATTTTCTAACGGCAGTGATCCACCAGTACTGTGCAAGACCCAGGGAAGGGCTGAGCAGTGTGGTAGCAGTCAAAGACAGAGCAGTTTCACATATCATTAAAGCCTACAGTTGTCAGGGCGTCTTTGAGGAGGACAGAGTAAAGTTTGATGTTGTGATGTGGTCAGTGGTGTAGTCTACGTAGAACGCAGCTATACATACAGAGTATACTCACTTCTAAATTTTAGGGACTTCAGTATACCCACTTAAATTTGATTCATCCATTGTTTAGAATAGCATAAGTATATACAGTATACCCACTTCAAAAAATGCTCGAATATACAGTATACCCACTTCAAAAAAGTAGACTACACAGCTGGATGTGGTGCAGATCCATTCACTCTGCCTCTCAGGAGGTAATTGTGATGAAGCCATCTGTCCAGATGTGGAGTTTTCATGTTTACATGTATTGGCAGAGGACGCGCTCAACTTCTTGGAAAAACGAAAGTCTTTGGGTGCGAGATAAAAAGCGTCAACTTAAGGAAGAAAAATCCGCACTCACAAACTGCGTCTCATTATTTATTTATTAGGGGTGGGCATAGATTAATTTTTTTAATCTAGATTAATCTCACTGTAATTATGAAATTAATCTAGATTAATCTATATCAAAATGGCTCATTCAGAATAGGCACGCTAGTGAAATAATGCCGAAAAAAAACCCTTGGGGTTTCTTAAGACAGATGGCGCATTAGACCAGAGCTCATCTTTTTTTTCCAAAATGCATCTCATCTTCAAAAAATGGTTATGTTGATACTTGGTGATGAAAAAAATCACTGCAATATGTGTAAAGTGTGTCCAATATGTTAGGAAGTATTTACAGTTATAAAATACTGAAATTTCAAAATGAACAGCGCTATAAGTTGTAGAGGCAAATACAGATAAATCTATCAACCATTTAGGCTATTTAAACAAAAATACCTCAACAATTCAGCATTTCTAATAGAGAGAGAGAGAGAGAGAGAGAGAGAGAGAGAGAGAGAGAGAGAGAGAGAGAGAGAGAGAGAATCTGCCACTGACTAGTAAAATGAGCAGCGGCTCCTTTAAGAGAGGGAGGAGCTCTGCGCGCAGTAGTTCTAGCAAAGAAATTCAAGAGAAAGAACAATCTCTTGGCGGGGAATGCATTGGCCACGGTGTAGTACGGGGGCGTTGCCTGAGGACACGAGTGGATGGAAAATTAACTCCCTTGCGCATGGTCATTGGTCAGTGGGTGCGATGGATGCCATTTTCGTACTCCCTTGCACATGGTCAGTGGGGGCGACACCATGATGGATAATTTGTGGCCAAGTAACGGCAGCTGTTGGTCAGCAGTAATTGCTGGGGGTAATTAAGGACAGCTGACAGACATTCACGCTGTCCTATGACCTGTTCCACAGTGAATAACATTTCCGTACTCCCCTCGCCATCATTTCCTACTACGCTGTTATGACGTGAGTAAGCCCTCTAGTCTCAAGCCTCTGGTTCTAGGCACAGCAGCCCTCAAAGCCAGGCTACTGGCTATCTAGAACCTGCAGCACTGGCACACGGCCTAAACCTGACAGTTTTCAGAGTTAGAACGCCAGAGCAGTTACAACTTGAAATGAATTCAGTTTGCAAAAAAATACATCAAGCGCGACAACCGCGAGGATTATTAACGTTTGACATGAGCATATCTCACTGAGTCGCAAATGTGCGCGATTGCAACACAAACATTCAGTGAGAGTAGATATTGACAGTTCCAGTTTGACAATCTTCAAAATGCATATCACACACGGAATGTTTTGCAATTATGGCACAGGCAAGATTTCTGGAAGTTGTTTAGGCAATGTGTTCCATGCAATGCGTGAGGAAATGTAGGCTATGTCGGGCAGGACAGCCTACTCACACACAATAATGTCTCTATGCTTCACCTCAAACAATAACGTCTCTTTAGTCTACCACTTATGAAAAAGCACTCAAACAACACCTACCACGGCAGAGGGATTAATGTTTTCAGCATGCAAACACTTCATATTTAGTAGGTCTGCTGAAGCAACAGGTGGAGAGGAGAAACGACTGGAGCGCAGTCTGAATGCGTCTGTCAATTAAACGCTATGGTGACGTGCATACCCAAACTCCAAACCTATATTTTGAACATAGATTAACGTGCGATATTTTCTTTGTCGCGCGATAAGAGTCTCACTTTATCGCAGCACGTTAACGCCGATAACGGCCCACCACTATTATTTATATTACCACCATGTCCAAAAAGCAAACGCGTTTCGGCTAACAAGCCTTCATCAGTGCGTGGTACTCAGAACAAAGAAAGGGGTGCATCTTATCAAAGGGGAGGTGAGAGGTCACAAGCTGCAGGTGGATCACATGATAGTGGGTGGCACCCAAGGGTGCAAAAACACAGTATAGCCTATAGGCCGGAACAAAAATACACCGTCTATATCTTTAAAACAAAAGGAACAATAAAGAATGGAAAAAAAGAAAAAGAAAAAAAAAATCTTTATTGTTCCTTTTGTTTTAAAGATATAGACGGTGTATTTTTGTTCCGGCCTATAGGCTATACTGTGTTTTTGCACCCTTGGGTGCCACCCACTATCATGTGATCCACCTGCAGCTTGTGACCTCTCACCTCCCCTTTGATAAGATGCACCCCTTTCTTTGTTCTGAGTACCACGCACTGATGAAGGCTTGTTAGCCGAAACGCGTTTGCTTTTTGGACATGGTATATAAATAAATAATGAGACGCAGTTTGTGAGTGCGGATTTTTCTTCATGTTTACATGGCCACATTGGAAAGGGTAGACAGATGATTACAGGCTGTCTTGTTATTATTGAGTTACAGCAGTTACGCTGAACAAGACAGACAGAGCCTCGCACCCTATGTCAGTACAAAACTTTGAGAAGATCCTCCCACGTGCTGCTAACATGCATTGTTGACTGCACAAACAGGCAATATTTTCCAGTCACTATGACCAGTGTTGGGCAGTAATGCAATACAAAAGTAATTAATGTCTGTAATGCATTACTTGTTGCTGTAATGCAGTAATGCAAAGCATTACAGGGCAAACATCTGTAATATTCACTTAGTTACAATGCTAAATAACTTAAGTTGCAATGCATTACAATGACCTGGATTTTAGTGGTATTCGGTGTGGTGGGTCAGAAAGAAGCTATTCCTGCACCTGGTAGTTTTTAATCTGCATGTTGCCAAACACACCTCCTGGATGGGAGGTGAAAAAGGTCATGACTCGTGAGCTTGATTTACAATAAATTATTTGTAATAAATTGCCAGATCCATATTTAGGCCTACAGTTATTTTGGTGAAAGTAACTTAAGTAAGTCAAAAGTAGTGTAATGCCTTACATTTTAAATATAGTAATATTGTAGTGTAAGGGATTATTTTGAAAAGACAGTAACATGTAATCAGTAACGCATTACAGTTTTTGAGTAACTTGCCCAATACTGACTATGAGAGATTGCTTTTGTCTAACACATCATTACAAAATGTGTAAGTTTATAGGCAAAGGGAATTTTACATCGTAGTTGAAAAAAGTGACAAGATCTGAGAGTAACTCAGCAAAGTCCGCCACAATGACTTTAAAGTGAGCAGACTGTTTTTTCAAAGAGGAAATTGCCATTGTGATCCACTGTATAATCTACACTATGGCCACAATCCAGAACTGATCTGAGCAATGACACAAGCCTGGCCTTGTGCAGAGTCAGTGGGTGGATGTAACAGGCAGAGACAACCGTTGACGATGATATAATAGAAAACATAAATCAAGCGACAAATATTTCATAAAGAACACAGTGAGCGAGCGAGGGCATAACAATGCACCTAGCAAAAGTCATGCCATAATGTTCCTCCCTGCAACTCCCTGCGTTCCTCACTGACGTAACATAGAGGAATTTACTACTGAGCTAAAACTGGTTCTGCAGAAACCTGACATGGGCCACACACACGCAGATGTGTCGCCATTCATTCAGTTACACATGGAGAGGAAAACAATAGACCTGTGTCACATGGTGACTGGCCATATTGCCCTTACACCTGTTAATAAGGGCATGTCATGGGTAAGTTGTTAGGGCATCAGACTTGTAGCCCAAAGGTTGCCAGTTCGACTCCTGCCCCGCCAGGTGGGTGTGGGGAGTAATTAATCAGTGCTCTCCCCCATCCTACTCCATGACTGAGGTACCCTGAGCATGGTACCATCCCGCCGCACTGCTCCCTTGGAGCACCATTGAGGGCTGCCCCCTTGCACGGATGAGGCATAAATGCAATTCCGTTGTGTGCAGTGTGCAGTGTTCACTTGTGTGCCGTGGAGTGCTGTGTCACAATGGCAATGGGAGTTGGCGTTTCCCAATGGCCTTTCACTTCATAATAAGGGCGGGGAAAGTTTGGGGTGGCACGTCAAATACTAAACTGCAAACCCAGCTGTCAAATCTGCCAGTGCCACTTTGTGTGTGTGTCTGACTTTGTGTGTGTCTGACTTTGTGTGTGTGTGTGTGTCTGACTTTGTGTGTGTCTGACTTTGTTTGTGTGTGTGTGTCTGACTTTGTGTGTGTGTGTGTGTGTGTGTGTGTGTGTGTGTGTGTGTGTGTGTGTGTGTGTGTGTGTGTGTGTGTGTGTGCGCGTGCGTACGTGTGTGCGTACGTGTGTGCATGTGCTTATGTAATCTCTCTACCACTTTGAACATTCAAACGAATTGATACATCGGCATATTCCAACTCTGAATATGATACCAGAGCAATGTGATTTATAATAGATATGGTCTTCAGGAATGAAAAAACAGATGTCCATACTCACATTGCAAGAACTCCTCTCGTTTCTGTGGTTCCAAGGTTTGGAGAATGCGTACATCATCAACTGGAGGAAAATAAACGATTAAAAAAGCCAATTAGGAAATATCCATACACAAAATAGGCTGCCCCAAAATGGTATCATCACAGAGTAGCAGAGGCATTTGTTAAATGTAGGCCTTTTCTTACAAAGCAATAATAATTTCCAAATGTTTGTTGTGTCTCTTGTATACATTGTTTACAGTGGTGTAGTCTACTTTTTTATGGTGGGTATACTGTATATTTGAGATTTTTTTGAAGTGGGTATACTGTATTTGTGCTATTCAAAACAATGGATCAATCAATTTTAAGTGGGTATACTGAAATCCCTGAAATTTAGAAGTGGGTATACTCCGTATACCCGCGTTCTACGTAGACTACACCACTGATTGTTTACAGTGCTGGGCAGCGTACAGTAATTCAGCTTCAGAAGTTACAATCCCGCTGCACCCACTATGTGTTCCAGCCATTCACTAAAATCACCTGTGCATTCTATTCCGCTGAAATGTTGATGGAAAACTAACGAGCGCATTGAAGATACATGACAAAAACCGGGCCGTTCTAATTCAGTAGAAACGTTCTGTTGATGGAAAACCAACTGGACGCGTTGGTGATTTTTAATGTATTAGCCCACTGAATAAAGATTGGTTTGGACTTTTTAAATCATCTGAAGTGCCTGGATCAAGGATTTTCCCCTCCCTTTTTGTTGAACATTGCACCATTCAAGAGCACCAGATGATTTTGAGGGATACTAGCGCTTTACCTACTCTTTAAGACACATTGGTAGAAAATCATTCTGTTTCACTTTTAGGTGCTGTTTCCACGTAGCTGGATATTTTTAATATGTGGATATTTTTATTTTATTTTATATTTATTTTTATTTCAAGAAAAATGGGGCTACTGATTCTTTTTAATTTCTTGCTATGTGTTTCCAGATGCTTCGAATCTGACTCACCTGTTGAGCTGATCTTGGACACCTCAACCTGGGTGACCTCCTCAAGGTGGGCTTTGAGTTCAGCGATGGTTCTCTTGGTGGGCTCAAAGGTGAAAGAGGGGGCCAGGGACACTTTGGTCAGGTCCTCATATCCAGATGGAGCAGAGAGGGACTGCCAACTCTGAGAGAGAGAGAGACACACACACACACAGGTAAACAAAGAACGTCAATGATGCCCAGGTACTGTGCGTCAGTCTATATGTGTAAAGGCCATTTTCCAAACAAACTTTCACGGCCACGTGAGGCAGAGTGTGAAGGTGTTCAGACGCGCATTTCAAGTAGGCACGCACGGAGAGTGAAATAAAATTAAATGTTTTTACTATTTATTTTCAACAATCCGTGTGGCTTTCTTGAAACCTTTTTGAACACCACATCTGCTGACTCAATATGAATGTAATTTGGGAAGAGGATTGATAATGTTAAAAGGCATGGTACTACTGTTGGTTACAGATTTGCCAAAAGTGAGATATTTTAACACTTTAACACCCCACTTTAACACCACACTTTAACACTGCTTGAGGTTAGGCTGCCCACAGCCCTTCCCAATGATTTAGTATTAGCAACTGCTATCAAAATAGTAATTAACTGGTGCTATCCTTGTAACCGTGGATAAAAAGGAGTACAGAGATATTTCCACCCATACTCATCTCTGACGCATGGAAAACGACAAGAAATGCAATATAAAACAAATTAACTACGACGTGACGTGCACCAGCAGGAAGTGAATGTGGGTGTGTGAGAGCATCTCCAGGTCGTTGATACGCTCGTTCATTCAACTGTCTTCAGGTAAAGAAGGTCAGATGACCAAAATGTTGTATCAAAGTCACTCGCTGGTGGAATGGACAGCGTGTGTGATCTTTATTACACTTGGGTAAAATGTAATGTAAAATGTAAAATAACTACAGCGGCAGCCATGGCTCAATGCTTGGAGCGCTGGTCTTTAGATCAGAGGATTCAGAGAAATCCCACCCTAACCAACACCTTCGTCCATGACTGACATGTCCTTGAGCCAGGCACCTGACTCTACATTGCTCCAGGGCCTGTAACCAATACCCTGTAACTAAATAACTGTAAGTTGCTTTGGATAAATGAAGCGTCAGCTAAGTGTAATGTAACAATGTAATAATGTAACTACGACGTGATGCGCACCAGCAGGAAGTGAATGTGGTCGTCGGTGTGCGAGAGCATCTCCAGGTCGTTGTGGCGCTTGCGCAGCAGCATGATCTCCTCCTCCATGCGGTCCAGATGGGACTCGGCGCGGCCCACCGTGGCCCGCTCCTGGCCCGCGATCAGCTGCTTCACCTCCGCGTGCCGCCGCTGTAGGCTCTGGATCAGCTCCGCAAACACACGCTCGTTCTCCTCCAACACCTGCTGCGCAGAGTTCTGTTGCAGGCAGACGGGCAGACAGACAGACAGTCAGACAGACAGACAGGCAGGTAGATAGGGAGACAGACGGGTAGGCAGACAGACAGATAGTCAGATGGGAAGGCAGACAGACAGGCAGATAGACAAGCAGGCAGACAGACAGGTGGGTAGACAGACTGGCAGGTAGACGGGCAGATAGACAGGCAGACAGTCAGACAGACAGACAGGCAGGCACACAAGCAGGCAGACAGACAGACAGGCAGGCACACGGGCAGGTATTCAGGCAGGCAGACAGACAGGCAGGTAGGCAGACAGACATTAACATAGACAGGATGTCAGGCAGCCCAAAAGACAGAGTTCAGATACAGGCAGGCAAGCACAGGTAGGCAGATAGACAGGCAGACAGGAAGACAGGCACCACTTGTTTTGAAACTTCTCAGTTTCACGAATAATACAGTTTTTACAAGTCTGGTGAAGGTGGAAGTTTGCTACGTGACGTTATATCCGCCTTCCCCAGACTTTCATGAGCATGTTATGATGTGAAATTAAGGGCCCAATTGCAAAAAGAAATGTTTTCCCCCTTTAACTGTGTGCAATTTATATTGAAGTCAACCATATACTGTAGTTCATAACAAATATATTGTCTCAATTTTAAAAACCAACATGGCCAGTTATCCAATATTGTAGCACAGAAGTGAAACCCGCCTCTCTCTCTCTCTCACACACACACACACACACACACACACACACACACACACACACACACACACACACACACACACACACACACACACACACACACACACACACACACACACACACACACACACTTCTGGCACACAGTTCAATATCAGTCAATGAACATAAATAAGGACCCAATTTGGGAACAAACGCAATGAGTGAAATATGCTGGAAATTAGGTCCTTTTAATGAACTGTCAGTCATTTCATGGGTCACCTTGAGAGACTCCACAGCCTGTCTCAGCTCCTTCCATTTCTTCACTCTGTCCTCAATTTTCTCCTGTGACATCATCAACTTGGCCGCAAGTTGTTTCTACAAGGAAACACCTCAGTTAACAGAATAGTCAGAGACAGCAATTGCGGCACTTGTGTAAGAAAAATAATGTGTCATATACACTCACCTATCTTTCAGTCCTGTGTGTGTGTGTGTGTGTGTGTGCGTGTGTGCGTGTGTGCGTGTGTGTGTGTGTGTGTGTGTGTGTGTGTGTGTGTGTGTGTGTGTGTGTGTGTGTGTGTGTGTGTGTGTGTGTGTGTGCAGGGAAGCTGACAAGGGGGGACAAAGGGTTCACTTGTCCCAGGCCCAGGGAGAGAGGGGGCCCAGAATTGGATCCTCATTCCATTGTATGCATTGGGAAGGGGGCCCTTTCAGATGTCTTTGTCCCGGGCCCAACCAAAGCTATCAGCGGCCCTGTGTGTGTGTGTGTGTGTGTGTGTGTGGAGCCCAGTCTCGGGAAAAATTAACTGTATGCTTCGTGGTGCCGCTAAGATATAGCCTCATTTTTCGTAGTTGGGCAACGCGCGCTGTCGTAGAGAGAGGGCGAGAGAGAGTAAGTGAGAGAGACCACCCGAGCAGCGTGCATTCCGGGAGGGGAGCGCTGTCGTTGTGTCAGCTTCATGTCATGTCTCCCTTCCTCCAACATTGTCCCTAACCTTAACCCTAACCCTAACCCTAAACCTAACCTTAACCCTAACCCTAACCTTAACCCTAAATCACTTGTTTGAAATGTTTGATTATCGTCGTTTCCAGTTAGCCTTTACTCACGCTTGATTGTTGACGTCCGTCCGCTTTATTCATCCCCCCAGAACCAAACTAGCCCAATTGTCAGTTTCCCCTTTCGTCACCTAACCACGAGAAACGAGGCTATTCGTAATGGCACCACAAGGCTTAAAGTTGATTTTTTTCTGTTTTTCTCGTAAAGAATTCACGAATGGCCCGAGTTACGGTTGGAGCGTGTGTGTGTGTGTGGTAATGATGGTAAGGTGGGTAATAAAACTTCATCTACAGTATCTAACAATTTGAGCATTCATACAAATTGATGCATAAGAGAATACTCCATGTAGTACACTACTCACTTGTTTTTCAGTCCTCTCGGCCGCAGCAGAGACGATATCGTGTCTCTTGTGCTCTTCCATCAGGCACATCACACAAACGCAGGACTGGTCCGTGCGACAGAACACCTCCAGCAGCTTGTCATGCTCGGCACAGATCTCCTCCCGCAGCTGGCCGGTAGCCGTCACCAGTTTGTGCTTCATGAAGGCTGGGTACTCGTAGTGGGAGTACAGGTGCGTCTCGCAGTACGAGGCCAGGCACGTCAGGCACGACTTGACGGCCTTGGTCTTCTTTCCCATGCAAAAATCGCACAGCACGTTTCCAGGGTTAAACCGGTCACTCAGTCTAGAACTTGGTCTACCACCGCGAGGGCCCGGGGTCGACCGCCGCGTTTTATCCAGGGTGGTGTACTTTTCTCCTCCGTCCATTCTGCTGCTGCTTCGCGACATTTTTACGATTAGACAGAGGAACAGCTCAGATACGCCTGGTACTGTAGATACGTCTGTACAGTGTGAGGAATCTGGTTTCAATGAAACCTTGTGTCAGTTACAGCCTTTTTATTTAAGAATGGCAAGAATGTCAGAGTCTAAGGAACAACCGGTATTCCAGGTTAGGTGGGGGGCGTGGTGGAACTATTACCTGCCCTGCTCTGACCATGCAAGCAAATGGAGTTGTAAGAAGGCATAAACAAGCTCCCTCCTGCATTGATGTTGCTTATGGAGCAGCACCAACGTATAGTCAAATTCTCATTTTTTTCTAGTAAATGCAACTTTACTTTGGGCACCCCAAAACGCATCACCACAATATTGCTCAATAGATAGTAGTAGAGTAGAGTAGGCTACTTTTATTAATCCCGAGGGAAATTAAGGTGTCAGATAGATATACGTATAGATACAAGACATAGATACAACACATACACAAAGACCTAAAGAACATTATTGCACATTGCAGTAAACAAAGTGTATAGCAAAAATCTGAGTATAACAAAATGCCTTACTATATAGCCTATCAGTTAACATACACACACCCATGCTCTCTCTTAACCCTCTCTCGCTCTCTCTCTCTCTCTCTCTCTCTCTCTCTCTCTCTCTCTCTCTCTCTCTCTCTCTCTCTCTCTCTCTCTCTCTCTCTCTCTCTCTCTCTCTCTCTCTCTCTCTCTCTCACACACACACAAAGCACACACTCAGACTTAGATTTAACACATCTTAAAAATTCAACATGATCACCTCCCTTGTTTCATAATCAAAGTAATCTTGAAGACAATCACCTCCTGTTTTGATTGTGATCAGATGTTTATTTTGGAACAAATTGTCTTAACAATACATCCAGACCTGCATGTGTTGTCAACAAAATTGAATCTAATGCACTCCAAAATGGTTGTGGTGGAAAATAAACAGCATGGGAAATTTTGAAAGTGAAATGAAACCGGCTGATGCATCAGACTACCGTGCCAGCTGGTTCAACATTAAACCATCCAGTAACTTTCAAAGATGATTCATTGACCTCACTGAATTGTGTCACAGTGTCACTCTAACAAATGCAAAGAATAGGAGGCCTTACGCTATAGTCTTAAAACTTAATTTGTCAGAAGCCTTCCATTTTACTCAAAATTGACCCTTTAAAATTTCACTCCTCCTGCACCATGTACTAAGAAGCCAGGGGATTGTGGGCAGTTGACCATTTCATTTTTGGCAAAATACACCTCTGACATTGGGAAGGGTTGTGGAAGGCACCTATACATGTAGGCCAGGGGTGGGGAACCTTTTTCATTCGAAGGGGCACTTCAAATTCATCCGAGGGCCGTAAAAGTCCTCCAAGGGCTGTATTATGAACACAAACCAGGATTTCCCCCTGCACTTTAGGCCTATATTGAAGGCAGCCACCTTTAAAACAGACCCCACATTATCTAGGTCCCCTGAATATGGTATCTTTTTTTGTGTAACTATGCATAATTGTGTATCAACTAGAGATGCACCGGATCCAAGATCCGGTTCCGGATCCGGCAGGATAATAGGGTTTTTCACAGGATCCGGATCCGGTTCCAGGATCCAGGATCCGGTAGCCGAGGCTTTTCAGTCAAAATAGTTGGAGCCAACGTGATAAAAATGGCCCACGTGTGCGAGTAGGCTATGTGTTTCAACCCTTTCGTAGGATCCAGTATCCGGTTCCGGATCCGGCAGGATCTTAAGCAGTGGATACGGTATCCGGCAGGATCCTAAAAATCAGGATCCGGTGCATCTCTAGTATCAACATGAAATATTATATTACACTGATCATGAGACACAATACAATACTGTTGTGACAACATGTCTATGTAGCAGGGACTTGTATGATCAAATGTAGCCATCAAATGTTACACAAGGACTCCGGTGCCATGCAAGTTGGAAGGATCGAATCTGAGTGATTTTTGTCCTGGAGAAGTGAGAAACGTGGTTTATGTGGGTAATGCTGATGGGTATGCTTCCACTTTTGTGAAGTGCATGACTGCACTCGTGACTGTATTTACGTAGGGACAAAATCACTTTTAAAAAATAAATGTGCATATATTTTCACTGCTCCTATAAAGTTAATTTTCATTGTACACTAACCTGATTTATTGATCAATCAACTGACTTTTTCATACTCCCCAATTCAGCAAACTTTCTGATGAAAACACATTGTCACTGCTTGCTGCACTGTTGATAACATTTATTGGAGACAATTTTGTATTGGGATGTATACAGCTCCAGGCCTTTTTATTAGAATACCATGAAAAAGTTGATTTATTTCCATAATTCCATCAATAATGTTAAACTGTCATGGATTGCAGATTCATGGCCCAGTTTTTTAACTATTCCAATCATTAATTTTTTTCTTTTTATATACGTTGGCCTTCCAGCTCAAAAAACCCATGAATTGGGGAATTCGCATTATTAGAATATTGTTATAAAATCACTTTTTTCTTCATCAAAATTCGGGTCACATTAAATCAGTTGAAATTTGGTACTTTCTACATAACATGCAATGGTCAATACTTGGTCAGGACATTCTCTGTCTTCATAATGGCCATGATGCGTTTAACATTGAAGTCAATGGCAAAAACAGTGCATGGGAGTTATGGAAGCCCAGATATCCTTGATGCTTTGCTGTCAGCTGTTCTTGTTTGTTGACCTGGTACCCCACACTTCACTCTCCAATATACCAAGTAGATTTCCATGCCACGTTTTGGCGTTAACTCACCAGTTTAATTCTAAATAACCAGAAATGGAACCCCATTGAAAATGAATGGGGTTTTATTTCTGTTGAGTTAGAACTAAACTGGTGAGTTAACACCAAAACGTGGCGCGGAAATCTTCGGGTATATTGAAAAGGGAAGTGTGGGGCACCAGGTCAACAAACAAGAACAGCTGACAGCAAAGCATCAAGGATATCTGGGCTTCCATAACTCCCATGCACTGTTTTTGCCATTGACTTCAATGTTAAACGCATCATGGCCATTATGAAGACAGAGAATGTCCTAACCAAGTATTGACCATTGCATGTTATGTAGAAAGTACCAAATTTCAACTGCTTTAATGTGACCCAAATTTTGATGAAGAAAAAAGTGATTTTATAACAATATTCTAATAATGCGAATTCCCCAATTCATGGGTTTTTTGAGCTGGAAGGCCAACGTATATAAAAAGAAAAAAAAATAATGATTGGAATAGTTAAAAAACTGGGCCATGAATCTACAATCCATGACAGTTTAACATTATTGATGGAATTATGGAAATAAATCAACTTTTTCATGGTATTCTAATAAAAAGGCCTGGAGCTGTAAGCTGAAGAAGGAATCTGTTCTGTTTACAGAAATTACAGATAATAATATAATAAAAATACATGGTAAAATTTTGGGCATTCATGAGTAAGCGGTTAGAGCATCAGATTTATATCCCAAAGGTTGGCAGTTCCACTCTTGACCTGCCAGGTTGGTGGTGGTAGTATTTAACCAGTGCTTTCCCCCATCCTCCTCCATGACTGAGGTAACCTGAGCATAGTACCATCGCACAGCATTGCTCCATTGGGAGCTGCCCCCTTGCATGGGTGAGGCATAAATGCAATTTCATTGTGTGCAGTGAGCACTGTGTGCTGTGGAGTGCTGTGTGCTAGTGCTTTGTCACAATGACAATCGGAGTTGGAGTTTCCCAGTTGGGCTTTCACTTTTACTTCAAAACATTTGAAGCACTGATTTCGTGCTGCATTGCTGTGCTAACGACAGAATGAGCAATTCCAATACCAAAAGGCCAACAAATAGAAATATTCACTTGCTAGCTATGATGGCTTTCCTAAGACGAGTCCAGAAATTGACATTGCTAAGTGCATTCCCTTTCCATTTCAAGTATGTATTCTTATTGAGATACTTGTGAAGTCTAACAACTCCTTGCACCTTTCTGTCTTCCACATCCTCAAGAATTATGATGATGATGCGGGCACTTCGCTCCAACACAAACCAGGACTGTGCCATGTCAAACTCAAACTGACACCAGGAGCTGTCTATGAAGTGTTGAGACACCACAACAATTACTTTGCGACTACTCATTATTCCCTCCTCCATAATATTGGAGGTGATTGACTTGCCTGCCTCAAAATCTCGCTCATGGAGGCAAAGTCGGACTGGGGGAAATCCTTTCTCAAGATTTTCCTTGAGCTCATCCTGTACCCAGACGTCATCTTTACTGGAGTAGATTACAAAGGCATCATAAGAGTATTCCTGTGTGTTAGCTGTTCTGTAGCCTCTTAGCAGTCTGCAACAGTAGGGCAGAATAAACAGGAACTTATGCAGATACACCTGGAACATGTACACCAATGCAGATAGTATCAGTAACATGGTAACACTTACAAATATGGGCACTGAGAATTTCTTATGACAGAGTGTAGAATCAAAATCAATCACCCTAGAGTTCACAAGGGAAGCTTTGCATGACAATTGATGAGGATTCTTTAGAATTGATTGGTGATTGATGATCCAGGAAATGAATTCCAAGCTAGAACATGAACATTCTATTGGATTGAAAGACAGATCGAGTATGTGGAGCTCCATGGGGAGGTTCTGAAGAACTTTGTGAGACATGGAAGCTATATTATTGCTCTGAGCATGGAGAGATACTAGATTTGACAAGCTGGAGCATGAGAGAAAGTCCACTGACATTAATCTGTTTTCGCTTACAGCTAGATGTTTTAAATTGTGCAGATACCGGAATGAAGACAAGGGTATGTCTTCAATGTGGCAACTTGAAATATCAAGCATCTCCAGATTTGTAAGATTTGAAAATATGTTGGTAAAAACGTCTTTTCTGAAAATGTTCCCAGGTATTTTCAATTGTTTGAGACTAATTAAATCTCTGAAAATAATGTCAGATTTAAATGTAATTTGTGAGTTTGAAAGATCCAAATATAGCAAATGGATGAGATTTCTCAAACAACTGTATTGATTTTCAATTGTTACCTTTGTGTCATGAATATCTAATACTTGAAGGGATGCAACACTCATGAATGCCCATGTTCTGAAATGAAACCCTGCATTCATACTTAGGTTTAGATGCCGCAGTTTTGGAACGTCTGTTAATATTTCATCACAGCAATCCATTATCATCCGGTTTCCACTTAGATCAATATACTCAAGATTAGGTAAATGTTCTAAGGTTTCAAACTCTGACGGGACATGATTGTCATTTATGACCAAGCGTTTTAAAACGGGTTGGTACGACAAGTTAAATCCTGGTAATTTATCCATTTGCCCGCGACTAATGGTAATCTCCTCGAGATTTCGATAGAGATATGTTTGTTTATTTAGTCCAACTCGCCTCAGTGAGATTTTTGAGCAATTAGTCAAGCAGCTAAGGGTGTGACTGGGCAGGGACGACCATTGAGACTGATACAAATACATCTCCTGAATATGTATGGAACAAAGGTTGTCTAAAAATCCATTATATATCAAGGTCCTTCGACTGTCCTCATAGCTTCCTATTCTCAACCTATTGACATGTAAGCCACTGAGGTTCCCTGTAACACCCTGGATGGTTGCAGAGGTGCTGAAGGCATCACGTAGATCTAGTTCATCCAAGTGAAGTCCTTTAAATGCTTCTTTTTCAATGGTGGAAATGGGGTTTTTAGACAATACCAAAGTCACGTTGCCACTCAGCTTACGCAGAACACACACATGGTCATCTCTGATAACAGAAATGTTATTGGTGTGAAAGTCCAGCACTGTCAAGTTTGTAAAACCAATAGCATAGTTTGGAAGAGCAATAGAAGATAAGTGGTTTGATCCAAGTTGTAACTCCCGCAGACTTGCTAGTCTCTGTAAGTTTAGACTTTTCAAGGAAAACAGATCAATGTCCACTAGAACTAACTTGTGCATTCGTTCAAAAACATTAAAGCTGTTTTTGGCTACATATTTAACCGGATTTCCAGTGAGAATCAAAAAGGACACATTCCTTACATTGATGAAAGAGTCACTGTCAATGTGTTGGATGTGACATCTGTTCAAAAGAAAAAAAAATGTACAGAGTAACTGTAATGTTTTTGCATCACCAGAGAATCATCACACTTCAGAATTAATTATAATGAAAATACAATGAAAATATTCATCTACCGTGTGAGGTCGAGATGCTGTAGTAATGGCAATCCTGGAAAAACATCTTTGTGCAATGTGGTTAGGTAATTAAAACTAAAATCCAAAAATTCGGTGGTGCCAGGGATAGTGACAGGTATATAGCTCATGTTCCTACGGGAACACGAATACTGACGATTGGGAACAACCTGAAAGCAATATAAACTTTGTCAAGGTCTGTAAATATATTTATGTAGACAAATTTAGCTGCATCATTGCAACTAAATGACAATTCCTTACCTCTAAACATTCATCTGCCTTGACAACCCATAGAAAACTGAAAATTATCCAAATTGATTTATTGATGCGTGCCGGTAGGATATTCATTTTAGTGCTACCGTACTGTTAACACAAGACACAATTCAGGTTCTTTAGGAAAGAGGAGTTTGGGAAATGAGGAAGCAAAACTGATATTGTCACTGTCACATGTCCAAACAAAGGAACCATGAGCATTTTATTTTACAAGCCACTTCAGTTGGAGTTTACATACAGTAATTTTCAAGTCACATGATTTTCGTATCACTAGTCATACAAAAAGTAGAAAATTAAAATATATATATCAACCAGGGCTGTAGTCAAGTCCACCTTTGTAGAGTCCGAGACAAGTCCAAGACCAAAATAGTCAAGTCCGAGACAAGTCCGAGTCCAAAGAGGTTCGAGTCCGAGACAAGACCGAGTCCAAAAGGATTCGAGTCCAAGTCCGAGTCCGAGTCACATGTCGGTCAGTGTTAAACAATGAAAAGGATGAATATCAATAAAGCGGATGTTTGAAGGTAACCCATATGGCATGGATGTGAAGACAAACTTGTATGTTGTTGGATTTCAAGCTTTTCTCTTGAATTTATGGTAGCCAATGTTCTAAACAAAATAAAGACAGACCTGGTCGAGTCCAAAAGCTTAATTTGGCAAGACCAGTGTCCGAGTCCAAGACAAGTCCGAGTTCAATTGATAGCGAGTCCAAGACAAGTCCAAGTCAAAAAAAAAACGGACTTGAGTCCGGACTCGGACCGAGTCCGGACTCGAGTACTACAGCCCTGATATCAACTATCAAACCCATGTCTCAATTAACATCACAAAGTTCTTAATATGTTCATCTAAAACAGTGGTTTGTAACCTAACA
This sequence comes from Engraulis encrasicolus, assembly GCF_034702125.1. Classification (NCBI taxonomy): domain Eukaryota; kingdom Metazoa; phylum Chordata; class Actinopteri; order Clupeiformes; family Engraulidae; genus Engraulis; species Engraulis encrasicolus. The sequence goes on along the minus strand of NC_085880.1, from coordinate 18,643,286 downwards.
CCACTCTTAGAATTTAAAAATGAAGTAGAATACAATTAAATGAAATCCATATTGAAAGGCATAATATTTAACTAAAAGCTTTTTTTCAAGTGTTGAAAAGAAAATCTTGATTTTTGGTAACTGAGTCAGTGTTTTCTTTGTGGAGATGGGTGACAGCCATCTCTTCACATTCAAGGATATTCAAGCGCTCGTCAAGTGTTTTTTGTTTGGGTAACACTTTACTTGACGCCGGTGTCATAAGCATGTCATTACAGTGTCATAATAGTGTCATGATGCAGTCATAGATGAGTCATAAACATTATGTCCATGTCATAAACATTTTATGACTGTTGGCCTTCAGTGACATTTGGTTATGGCAAAGACCAAATGTCACTGAAGGCCAACAGTCATAAAATGTTTATGACATGGGCATAATGTTTAAGACACGTGCATAACTGTGCCATGACACTATTATGACACTGTAATGACATGCTTATGACACCGTCATCAAGTAAAGTGTTACATTTGTTTGTTTGTTTGTTCCTGCAGCGGCCTTAACCAAGTTTCTCCAATGACTTGCAAGGATTTTTCATAAGACCACGCCTTCAGAGAGCTAGATGCGTATGGCACCAAGTTTCAGATTAGTGTTCAGTGTTGCCAGACTTGGGATGGCCGTCTGTAAAAACAGGAAAAATTGACCATTTGGTGTTTTTTTCTGCCGTTTTGTGCCCATAGAAATCAACACAATTTGTTGAAATTGAGCGCAATTTAGCGCATTTCTGCGTTTTTTTTTTAATAAGACACATCTGGCAACACTGGTTTCAGATTAGTGTTTGTGAACAAAGCAGAGCCACATTCATCGCGAGAGCCAGGTTCCCTTCAAAGTGAAAGACCAACCTGGAAACTCCAACTTCGATTGTCATTGTCATTGTGACACAGCACTCCTGCACTGCACACTGCACACAATGAAATTGCATTTATTCCTCACCTGTGCAAAGGGGCAGCCCTCAATGCCGCACCAAGGCAGCAGTGCGACTGGTCAGTACCATGCTCAGGGTACCTCAGTCATGCAGGAGGATGGGGGAGAGCACTGGATATTTACTCCTCCCACCAATCGGGCGGGTCGGGAGTTTACAGTTCTCACTCTTCAGAATCATTGGCATCACTCAAGACATGAAGGTCTTTCATAAAATGAACATGTGCAAAATGGCAGACACGGCTGGTTCAATTATTAATTCATAGAAGTTGCAATAAATACATGACAGGCAGTTCAACAACATGCAAATCAAACTACACAGCAAACAGAAATAGAAATAAAATAACACTCAAAGGAAAAGAAACTGCAAAGGAAACAAAACATGCCTTTGACTCCGGTAATTTACACTGCATCACACATAAAGATGATCTGTGTGTCATATAGACATTGCATTCTATATGCACATACCTGGCCAGTACACATAATACAATCAACAAAAAACAATCATGAAGGGGTTGCCTAAACGGAGCATGCAGAGTGGATGGAGCAACCCAAACCCAATGGCAACAGAACAGCGACTCCTCCACTGCAAATGATTAGTATGATCATGAGTAACGAGCTCGCTGCTCAACATGGCCGACACTCAACGTTGTCACTTCAGCAGTAGTCAGCAACATTCAGTCATCCAGTATGCCATCTTCACCACAGAACCAGACAACGGGAAGTCAAGTGCTCAACCACAGAGCAAGCTACCATCAAGGGAGTGAGCTTTAGTTGCAGCGCCCTTAGCAGCTCAGCTCGAAGCTAACTGGGGCCCCAGTGCCAGCCACCACACAGGTGCTTGGCCACAACACCACAACAACGCAACAGAAAGGAAGAGGGGCCCTGTCTTCTTCTTCTATGGTTTTTAACGGCAGCTGGCATCCAAAATGTTGCACTGCTGCCACCTAAAGTACTGTAGTCGCTAATGACCTAGGTTCTAAATCCTATTATATAGTCCTGTATCTCTCAAGAATTTGAGCAAGTGACGTCTGCCTTTATCTATCCCCACAGTCATCACACTCTTTAAAGACACATCCTTTAGGTCAGGGATGGGCAACGTTTATGATGAGAAGGGCCACATTTTTTATTTCGCCATCATCGGAGGGCCACAAGACCACGGATCTGACTGCAATTCGCAGACTTGGAGGTGCTGTGGGTTGCTTACTGACTGCCCAAGGAATAGAATAATCTATACTCAATACTCTATTGGCCAACAGTATAAATACAACAGATTGATACAGTAGTGGTTTTTAAAAAAATAAGGCAATTCTTTTTTTTAAATTAGGCCTACTGTTTTATCTACTGGCCGCATTGACTGAGGAGGCGGGCCGCATGTGGCCCCCGGGACTCCAGTTGCCCATCCCTGCTTTAGGCCATTCTGCCTTAAAGAACTAATCTAAGACTCTTCTATGGCAGTCATACTTCCTACAGGACAAGACATGTTGAACTGTCTCCACCTGCTGGCAAGCACATAATCCATCCAGATGTTTCCCCAAAACAAATAACATTCCATTCAGACATGTATGCCCTATTAACAGTCTAGCAATTACTGAAAACAGTACTACTGAAAACAGCAACTGATTCAGTAACACTACCGAGAATTGAATACAGATGCCTGCCCTTTACAGGGCTCCGCCCTACTGGTGACGCAACGCCTTCGGCTCAGCTACACACAGTAGGGCCAAGAGCTAGCTCAATCCCGCTACAGCGGGAACTCCACCTACTTTGTCTGGAACCAATCAACTGAGCATTTCCAACCGTCCTGGGTAGAAGCAAGTTCAAGGCAGTGACGTGGTATAAGCAGAGACGTTCTATTGGGCTAAGAAATGTTTGGTTTAAACAAAGTTCTTCCTGTATGGAAATGCTAATCGTTACAGTCCTGGTCAGACCAGAATCGCGGTAGTGATCTGAAGTCTATGAAAATCAGGCAAGCCCTTTACATCACTCCCCCAAAGATGTTGCCAACTCATAAGAGATTCTCTCCACACAAGACGTTTACCTTCAGATTTAGACAAGAACAGATTGGCATCTTTAGAGTCCAGTTGAGCTGTAGTCTTCGCCAAGTTATCCGCCTTTTCAGAGGGACCCTGTAACATGCTATGGGTACTTTTATGCCAGAATAAAAGTCCTGACAAAATCAGAAATTAGATTGAGAGGTGAAACCCAATCTGCCACATGAAGCACGTGAAATAGAAATCATTTGTCTGCAATGATAGCCTTCCTGAGACGAGTCCAGAACCTCATGTTGCTAAGTGCATTCCCTTTCCATTTGAGATAAGTGTTCTTTTTGAGATACTTATGAAGTCCAAAAACTTTTCTTGTGTTTTTATCTTCCACATCCTCAAGCATCATGATGATGATGCGGGCACTTCGCCCCAACATAAACCAGGACTGCGCCATTTCAAACTCAAACCGACACCAGGAGCTGTCTATGAAGTGTTGAGACACCACAACAATTACTTTGCGACTGCTCACTATTCCCTCATCCACAATATTGGAGGTGATTGACTTGCCAGCTTGAAAGTCTCGCTCATGGAGGCAAAGTTGGACTGGGGGAAATCCTTTCTCAAGATTTTCCTTGAGCTCATCCTGTACCCAGGCGTCATCTTTACTGGAGTAGATTACAAAGGCATCATAAGAGTATTCCTGTGTGCTAGCTGTTCTGTAGCCTCTTAGCAGTATGAAACAGTAGCGCAGATGAAACTGGAACTTGTACACCAATACAGACAGTAGCAGTGACATCACAACTGCAAATATGGGAAGTAAGAATATAACTCTCTTAATGTGAATACAGTGTGTAGGATCAAAGTCAAGTACCTTAGAGCTCTCGAGTGAACCTTTGCATGACAGTTGATCAGGATTCTTTAGAACTGATTGGTGATTGATAATCCAGGAAATAAACTCAAAACTAGAGCATGAACATTCTATTGGATTGAAGGACAGATCAAATTGCCAAAGATTAGAGGAGAGGTTGTGGAAAATAGAGGGTGATATGGTGGCTATGTTGTTGCCATCTGCATAAATGGACACCAGGTTGGAAAGACTTGGATGGGTAAGAAAGTTTAAAGTGCCCAGCCTGTTCCCACTTACAGCCAGGTGTTTTAAATGATGCAGACCTTCAAATGAATTCCAGGGAATGTCTTCAATTGCACAACTGGAAATATCCAGGACCTCCAACTTTGTAAGGTTTGAAAACAATTGGCTGAAAATCTCTTTTTGGAAGGTATTGCCAGCTATTTTTAATTCTTGAAGACTGTTCAAACCAGTAAAGATGTTTATTTTAAATTTAATTTGTGAAAAGGAGAAATCAAGATATTTTAATTTGACAAGTTTGCTTAAATTGATAGCAATATTTTCTAACTTAACTTTTGTATAACTGAGATCAAATATTTCCAGAGATGGAAGACTTGATAGTCCATCCGTTGTAAATCTAACTTTAGCATTCATACTTAGGTTTAGATATTTTAGTTTAGGAGTACCAGTAAATTCACGGTAACAGCATGTCATTATCAAATCATTGTTGCTTAGATCAACATACTCCAGGCTAGGTAAATCTTCAATTCCCTCAAATTCTGGCATAACTCTCGTATTATCACTTATAACCAGTTTCTTTAAACTGTGTTGATGAGACAGAAGAGGTCCTAGCAAGCGATGTATTTTGCCACGAATTATAACAATCTCTTTTAAATTGTTTAAAGGAGATGGTTCTGATAAATCCAGATTAACTCTATTCAAGATGATTTTTGAACAGCTGGATATACATCCAAGGGTGTGTCGGAGCAGATCTGTAACTAAACGTTGATAAAAATAAATCTCCTGAAAATGTATGACACAAAGGCTATCCACAGAATCGGTATATACTATGCTACTTGAAGAGGTCCGAAAGCCTCCGATCCTCAGTGTCTTCACACTCAAACCACTGAGATTTCTAATTGCATTCTTCATAATTGCTGATGAGGTGAAAGTGTCAATAACATCCAGCTGCTTTAAATAAAGACCCTGAAAAGTCCCTGCCTCTATAAAGGATATTGGGTTTCTGTACAGTATTAAAGAAATATTGCTACCAATCGCTTGCAGAACAGATGTGTGAATTGCTCTAATAACAGAAATGTTGTTTGAGTGCAAGTCCAGCAGAGCAAAGTCTTTGAAGCTGACGGCATACATCGGCAGGGCAATGGAAAATATGTTGTTGCTCCCAACTTGTAATTCACGTAGGCTTGTTGCATTCTGTAAATTCAAACTATCCAAAGAAGACAGACCAGTATCTACTAATACAAGTTTCTGCATTCTTGTCAGAATATTGAAACTGCGTTTACCAAGACATCTTATTGGATTTCCAGTCAGGATCAAAACGGACAAGTTTCTGGTGGTGATGAAGGCATCACTGTAAATGTGTTGGATGTTGCATCTGTTCAGAGGGTAAAAGAAAGCAGAGAGCAGGGTAAATACAGCACACATGCTAATAGTGGGCATAATTGTCCATCATTATCAGATGCAGCCATATCAAAGAACGGGGTGTGTGCTGCAAAGTAAAGGACAGGTGTTGAATACTTCTATCTGAGATGACAAAAATGCTAAGCCTTAATGCACTTGTTGCAAAGCTCATATTCCAGGTTACCTTTTCTAGAAACCAATGGGAGCTAATTCCAGACAAGGGTAGATTTTAACAGGTCTGAATTAACCCCTTAAGACACAGCATTATGACTTAGCTGTTACCAGAATGGCAATGACCAAGTCCTAATGTATTACTAAAGGTCCCGTGAACTGTCATAGTAGTGTAGTACTATTAGCCTCGCGACGCCATCCTCTGTACTACACCCAAAGATTTTGGCTCCGCACATCGTCTGGCAAAAGCCTCGAGCCGGTTCTCTCTCGCCAATCAGCAAACAGTTGAGAGTGGTGACGTAGAACTCACCCGCGAGCTCCGTTACTGATTGGTTAAGGTAACTATATTCACACTTTGGTTTTGTTATTTGTATGCTTTTGCGACGCTATAACGTAACAGGCATGCTAATAAAGCACAATATGGGTTTTAATTTGAGTTTGGAACTTCAATTAATTTAAATGATAGAGTAAGATCAGACCATCTCCCATCGTCCACGGAGACAGATTCCTCATGGCTTTTGTCAGACTGATTGACGGAGTCAACAGTCGGCTAGTTGCCCAGGCTATAGTAATACTTGTAGTAGTTCACTTTCAATGTCTATTACAGCGTGCCACAGGAGGTACGATGTGCATTAAGGGGCTACCTGTGTCGAAAATGTTGAACTATTACTTATAAATGACGTTAAAAATAATGTTCAAAATTTTTATTAGACTAGAGACTGAGACTATGGATAACTATACATGATTAAAATGTGTTAAGACTTTATATATGGTTGATAATATAGTACACAGTTGCACTTCCCCTTCACCCTTTAGAAGTAGTATTAGTGTAACTAAATATTTTTTTACAAGATGAAGAAGCTAGACTTATGAAAGAAAGGTTGAAGATTGATCAGGTATCACCCTGATAATGACAAGAACATTCAAAACAGCAACAGCATGTTAGACATGAAGGAAAAAGAATCTAGTGTCACACTATTTTTTGTTAGTAAGTGCAGTAGTGCAGTAAGACTAATGTTTCGACATTCGACTCGTTAGTCTTACTGCACTGAAAAAATAAATAACAAACAGACATAGAAATCCGTGCGGCACCAGATTTTTTTTCCTTTGTACTTATAATTTTGTCCTGCTCTGGTTGCACCGGAATGTTCATTTAGAAGCGCGGAGTGCGTATCCCCTTTGTTTTAGCATGTTAGAGATGTTTCCTCATTCATGTTCATGTTTATTTTGAAATTCAAAACAGGATCAAAATACAGTGTGCAATACAAATAGGCCCTACTCTTTTTTAATTAGGCTATCTGTCTAACCTGTATAACCTGTATTGTAAAAAAAAAAATTGTTTACCTTGTGAGATCAAGATGCACTAAGGATGGCAGGCTTGGTAGAACACCTTTTTGTAACGTTTTTAAGTAATTAAAGCTGAAATCCAAGTGTTCAGTGGTGGAGGGGATGGAGGCTGGTACGCTGGTCAAATTTCTCCTGTAACACGAGTACTGGAGACCAGGGATAATCTGAAAATGAGACAGAGACGTTGAAATATACAATGTTAGCACTGAATTGATCATATTATCAGAATTAAATTATGCACTGTACCTCCACACATGCCTCCCTAAGCCCAGTTCCTTTCATCGTGGCATCAGCTGAAGGGGTAAAGATAGCCCAAATAGCTGGAAGTGCTATAATGTGTACTGGATAGGCAAACATCTTGACATAATTTGATACGTATCACAAAAGCTTCACTCAGAGTGTCTGTATAATTATGACGGTTGTGTTGCTCAATGCTGGACAGAGATCTTCTCTTGACAGTCAAAGAGGAACACATTCCAGATTTAAATGGGGAACTTTGCTACTGAGGAAACAAAGGAACATTGTCCATGACTTTTGGAACTAAAACAATTGTATTCATATAGACCAGTGCTGTAGTCTACGTAGAACGCGGGTATACGGAGTATACCCACTTCTAAATTTCAGGGATTTCAGTATACCCACCATAAAAAAGTAGACTACACCACTGATATAGACATGGCAGCAAAGGTGACATTCTCACCTCTTCTCTTCTCTTCTCTTCTCTTCTCTTCTCTTCTCTTCTCTTCTCTTCTCTTCTCTTCTCAGAAAGTGATTCAGCAGTGGAAATGGCCAATGGTCTAAATCAGCTCCCAAGCTCATCACATTTGTCCCTTTATTGCTATCACTAAGTGCTGTAATTGCTCATATTACTTGTTACCTCATATTACCTTGCATTATACATTTCTCTAATGCATAATACAAGTCTGACTTACGTTTATATGGTGACAATCAAAACAAAAGTTGCGTCTCGTTTTCAATTTTTCCATGCCTTTTACACTAGGACGATTGCACATGGAAAGGACAAAGTATTTTATCTGAGGTATCTTTAGTTTACATGGCAACTTCACCATCGGCGCCTAGAGATGCAAAAATCTGGAAAAGTGTTACCTGAAGGTGTATGAAACATGAACATGTTTTGGCTTTTTTGCTGTTAAAATGGAGACACAACCCAGGTTGTCATCAAAACTCCCCACTCTGGAAGGAGTCTTCCATTTTTTGCGTCTTTGAGCCCCGATAGGCAACATGTCATCATGCATTGCGTATAGATGACACGCTGATTTGAACCCACTATCGCGCGTCCAATGTGCCTTTACAAGTTAAAGCGTGCTCCACAATGCCCTGTGACAGGTTAGGTTTAGGGATGGTTTTGGTTTAGGCATAATTTGGCTAGAAATTTGCATAATGTCGCGGGTCTTGGCAAAAGTAAAGCAGCAGAAAGATTGCTTTACTGACAAGTTAGGTTTAGGGATGATTTTGGTAAGGGCACATCAAAGCATATTTGCGTTTAGTAACAGAAATGTCTTGTGAAAAAAATCAACTATGCTTTGTGGTGCCGTCACGATATGGCCTCGTTTTTCGTGGTTGGGCAACACTCACTGCCGTCCGTAGGCTACGAGAATGAGAGAGTGGGTGAGCCCTAACCCTAAACCTAACCCTAACCCTGAATCGCTTGTTTGAAATGTTTGATTACCGTATGAAACTAGTGAGTCCCGTTTCCATGCAGTTACCCTTCACTCACGCTGGATTGTTGCCGTCCGTCCAAACTACTCCAATTGTCAATTCTCCCTTTCATCACCCAACCACGACAAACGAGGCTATATCGTGATGTTTATAGTTGATTTGTTCTGTTTTTTTTTCGTAAGGATTTCACGAATGGCACTAGATACGGTTGGCCTACAATAGCAGGGTTGCTGTGTAAACGAAAGGCACTTCTGGACCCAGTTTCTGGAAAGCATCGTTGCTAACCAGTTAGCAACTTAGTAGGTTGCCAATGGGAAATTAGGCTACATTGCAACCAAGTACAGTAAGTTGCTAACGTAGTTAGCAATGACATTGTCGAGAAATGCACCCCAGGTCAAATATTTTTTTGTTTTCCCTTGTAATCATCATTGTATAAATGGCCCCTTGAACCCTTTGCTCCACCTGCATAGGCCATTGACAAACAACCTCCATTTCACTCTGTTGGTGGCTTTCTGTTCAAGCTCTCTCCAGTTCAGCCCACTCTCAGATATTTCTGGGGCGACATTGCTTCCTTTATAAATTCTATTTTTTTGTTTTCTCCTGACTGCGCAAAACTAGCTGCGCACAACTCAACCTCAGTTTGGAAACCGCTGTCGGTCAAAAAATTTGCTCACGTGGTTGGCTGCCAGTGTCTTGCCCCTCCTCACATCACCATGTTTACAAAAAAAAAACCCTGTGATGATACTCTCAATGGTTCCTCTGTAGAAGGTGGTCATGATGGCTGGTGGGGCACTGGTATGCCTCAATTTGTGCAGGGAGTAGAGGCTTTGCTGGGTTTTCTTGGCCAATGATACAGTGTTGGTGGCCCAGGAGAGGTCAGCTGATGTGCACTCCAAAGAATTTTGTGCTGCTCACCTTTCTGGTCCAATTAGGCTTTTATGGTGTGTCAGTCCTGATTTTGATCACACCCGGTCCTCTAGAGCCCTCCTTAAGTGATTACACCTAGTCAAAAGTGTAACTTGTCAGAACTCATAAGCGAACATGTTTATATAGAAAACTGTCATTAGTATGCTGAAGCAGCCCAACGTTGTGGGTAGCATGCCCCATCCTCTTCCAACACGACAAGGTTCATAAAGACATGGCTGACAGAGACTGCATTCCGGGAGCATACCTATGGTCCCCGGGTCCTATGTTCCCCTGTTTTTGTATGGGACCAGGGAATTTAGGACCCTTTTTCTAAAAAAGGATTCTATGTTCCCCGCATTGTATGTTTCCGAGTTTTCAAATTGTGCCCTTCCCAAAACCATCCCTAAACCTAACCTGTCAGTAATGCAATGTTTCTGAGTTGTAAATGTGTGCCCTGACCAAAACTATCCCTAAGCCTAATAGTCAGCCTGCCAAGCCCCAAAAATATATGTTTGATGGCATTTTTTGTTAAAAGTTGGCAACCATGCCAGAAGTTATCAGGATGGGCTAAGGTTTCAGAATCACCTGGTTGCCAACACGGAACATGACCTTTAAGGTCAAATATGAAGGTCAAAAGGTCAACCACAGACACATAACAGTGTTATTTAGTTAAAAATTGTTAAAAAGATGTTAAAAGTGGGCAACCATGCCAGAAGTCATCAGCATGGTATAAGGTTTCAGAATCAACTTGTTACCAACACGGAACTTGACCTTTAGGGTAAAATTTAAAGGTCAAAAGGTCAAAAACAATGTATTTTCTGGTTAGTCTATTTTGGGAACTGTATATTCATGGAATTCTTTTTCAAATGTAAGCAACCATGCTAGATGGTATCAGCATGGACTAAGGTTTCAGAATCACCTGGTTGCCAACATGGAACTTGACCTTTAAGGTCATATTTGAATGTCAAAACCAATGCATTTTCTGGTTTGCCTTTTTTTGTGGGGGCTTCATATTCATGGAATTCTTTTTCAGAAGTTGACAATCATGCTAGAAGTTATCAGCATGGACTAAGGTTTCATGGTCCATGGTTACCAGCATGGAACCTGACCTTTAAGGTCAAATTTGAAGGTCAAGAGGTCAACCGGGGTTAAAAAAAAAAAAGTGCTTTCATAAGATACAAGTTGTTTGCGTGATGTATTGAATAATTAGATATTTTGTATTATTTAAATCATTTTAGTTGAGTGAAAGTATTGGAACAAATAATCGTAAAGAAAATAAAACACTGTTTTGATGAGGTTTCTCCCAAAGCGGACAGCGCTGTCAAAAGTTGCATTTGGGGTTTTCTGACAGTGGACGGTGGAAGTGGTCACGAGACTCACACTTCACCTACTGTAAGTATCAGATGACTCTGGACAGTGAATAATTAACCTTTTAATTCTACTTAGAGCCCCTTTAAACCCAAGTCTTCAGTGAACAACAAAAACAAGGAAATTTGCCTTTCTGTGCCAATACTTTAGGGGACTGTATATTTAGAAGTTATATAGTCTTTATTATTATTGTCAATAACAAGAATGTAATTCATCATATTGTTTCTTTACTTCAATAATAATTAAAACAATAATTAAAATTCAAATGTGATGTCAGTACATACTGGATATTTATGTATTTAAAGGAGCTATTGTTGCCGTTATTACAAAAGGTTGTGTCATCCAGATCATGTTCTATCCCTACGGCGTTTAAACATTCTACATTTTAATCACATGCAGGTATACAGGGCTGTCCATTCCTCAGGCAACTGCAGGCATGTATTGCCCACTTGGTTCTACAACCACATCTTATCAGTCCTAAGCTACTATGTGGAACTGGATGTTTCCTTTGCCACACAGCCATCAAGTGTTGGTCTACAACTTTCCAACCACTTGTCTCCTCAGTGTCTTTGTTAATATGTACTTTGTCAGACTGCAGCCATACATTTGCCTGCTGATTTGCTTATGCAAGATGCAATCCATGCATCACTTGGTGGTAACATATCAATTGCCTTTTTGTCTTCTGAAAAAAGTCGATCAAGACCCAAAGATAAGCATGGTGCGTTATACAGGTGACACAAAAACTCAAGCCTGGGAAATTGCAACAGAACATTCTACAGTAGTCATGAGAACATCAAGAGAAGTGTGCAATAATTGCTCTACTCTTACCAGAGAGAGAGAGGTTCCATTGACCCATTGTTTCCGGGTTCTATTATTGCAAGGGGGAGGGGAGGGGGAAATCCCCCTCTAGGCAGACCTAAGGACTATTCTATTCAATGCTAGGAGTATTATGACATGCCCTTTTAGGCAGACCGGAACCTGGTCATGTTAGGTGCCCATAGCAACCTATTACAATGGCATATCTCTATATACTTAAAGAATCTCTGCTCTTACTTTATTATTATTGTCAATAACAAGAATGTAATTCATCATATTGTTTCTTTACTTCAATAATAATTAAAACAATAATTAAAATTCAAATGTGATGTCAGTACATACTGGATATTTATGTATTTAAAGGAGCTATTGTTGCCGTTATTACAAAAAGGTTGTGTCATCCAGATCATGTTCTATCCCTACAGCGTTTAAACATTCTACATTTTAATCACATGCAGGTATACAGGGCTGTCCATTCCTCGGGCAACTGCAGGCATGTATTGCCCACTTGGTTCTACAACCACATCTTATCAGTCCTAAGCTACTATGTGGAACTGGATGTTTCCTTTGCCACACAGCCATCAAGTGTTGGTCTACAACTTTCCAACCACTTGTCTCCTCAGTGTCTTTGTTAATATGTACTTTGTCAGACTGCAGCCATACATTTGCCTGCTGATTTGCTTATGCAAGATGCAATCCATGCATCACTTGGTGGTAACATATCAATTGCCTTTTTGTCTTCTGAAAAAAGTCGATCAAGACCCAAAGATAAGCATGGTGCGTTATACAGGTGACACAAAAACTCAAGCCTGGGAAATTGCAACAGAACATTCTACAGTAGTCATGAGAACATCAAGAGAAGTGTGCAATAATTGCTCTACTCTTACCAGAGAGAGAGAGGTTCCATTGACCCATTGTTTCCGGGTTCTATTATTGCAAGGGGGAGGGGAGGGGGAAATCCCCCTCTAGGCAGACCTAAGGACTATTCTATTCAATGCTAGGAGTATTATGACATGCCCTTTTAGGCAGACCGGAACCTGGTCATGTTAGGTGCCCATAGCAACCTATTACAATGGCATATCTCTATATACTTAAAGAATCTCGGCTCTTACTGTAGGTTTTATTTCCTAACTGTGATATGACATAGCAAATCAGCAAGTACCCTTCATTGGTATAACCATTCATTGCTGAAACACATCAGAAATAACTGAAGTCATTATTTTTTCTATGGAAAGCCTGTGAATTGATGGGGCAAAGTAAATTCACTGGTGAGCCAAGGCATATCCCATTTCATACCAGTAGCTTAATGTGCTTCACGAAGAAGAATAAAGTAATTGAGATGACCAGAATGAAAATTAAAAAAAAATACAACTTTAAGTTAATTTTATGCTAATGAGCTATGATGAATGTCTAAGGATGACAGGCCAGAGCCCCACCATGATAAGCAAAATCAAACATTAAATTATAGGCCTACTAATTATTCAATATACAGTACCATGCAAACAACTTGTATTTTATGAAAGCACATCACCAAAAAACGGATTTTTTTTTATTGATCTCGGTTGACCTTTTGACCTTCAAATTTGATCTTAGAGGTCAAGTTCCCTCTTGGCAACCAGGTGATTCTGAAACCTTAGTCCATGCTGATAACTTCTAGCATGGTTACTAACTTTTGAAAAAGATATCAACGAACACAGTCCCCAAAAAGTCTAACCTTAAAATACATAGTGTTTGACCTTTTTAACCTTCAAATTTGACCCTGAAGCTCAAGTTCCGTGTTGGCAACAAGTTGATTCTGAATCCTTAGTCCATGCTGATGACTTCTGGCATGGTTGCCCACTTTTAACATCTTTTTAACAATTTTTAACTAAATAACACTGTTATTTGACCGTGTTTGACCTTTTGACCTTCATATTTGACCCTAAAGGTCAAGTTCCATGTTGGCAACCAGGTGATTCTGAAACCTTAGCCCATGCTGATAACTTCTGGCATGGTTGCCAACTTTTGAAAAAGAATTCCATGAATATACAGTTCCCAACAAAGACTAGCAAGAAAATACCCTGTTTTTGACCTTTTGGCCTTCAAATTTGACCCTAAAGGTCAAGTTCAGTGTTGGCAACAAGTTGATTCTGAATCCTTAGTCCATGCTGATGGCTTCTGGCATGGTTGCCCACTTTTAACAGCTTTGTAACAATTTTTAACGAAATAACACTGTTATTTGACCGTGGTTGACCTTTTGACCTTCATATTTGACCTTAAAGGTCAAGTTCCGTGTTGGCAACCAGGTGATTCTGAAACCTTAGCCCATGCTGATAACTTCTGGCATGGTTGCCAACTTTTAACAAAAAATGCCATCAAAAGTTTATTTAAGCACCTTAGCTGCTGGTGGCAGGCTGACTATAACCTATCAGAAGTGCAACAACAACCTGCGCTTTGCCATGCGGCAGTCTACTTGGAAACAGCGGGGAACATAGAACCCTTTTCTGAAAAAAAGGGTCCTAAGTTCCCCGGTTGCGGGGAACATAGGACCCGGATAACATAGGACCTGGGGAACATAGGGATGACCCCTGCATTACAAATCAAATGCAGTGGCTCGATGACTCCTCCCTGTCTACATAAACAAGTGTCTCATCAAATGTGATTTCCGTCGTGAGGCTTTCTGCCAAGGCGTTCGTTATACTCGCTAACGAGAGAGTTACCCTGCAACTTCGATACATATTTGATGTTACAGCGATTCTATGGCTGGAGTTATATTCTTCACGTTAGCGCTTAGCTTACGTAGGCTATTTGAGCTATGAAAGGCAGACAGATGGCGAAATCGTAAAATGGGCTATAAGTAGATCTAGCAACATCATATTTAGATACTACAATGTTGATTTCTCGCTTCAGTTCTCAATATTTAAGTAAAAAAGTGTAAGAATAAAGACAGTTTTAAGGTAGTAAGATGACAGCCATGTTTGTTTTCAAGTTCCCCGTTGAGAGGGAGGTGTTGCACAGCATTTTGGGTAGCAGGCAGCAGTAAGTCAGCATCTGATGTTGCCCTCAAATATACACGTTACGCCCACAAATTGAGGCAACTGCCAAATGAGGAAATAAAGCAATTTTTCATTTGGAATCAGATTTGATGACTCGATGTCCAGTTAGCCAACTGGGAGGACAGTGCCTTTTCCCGTTTCGACCGTAGCTAGAGTGTGGTGTGGATGAACGTGACTGGCCTGCACAGAGACCTAACCTGAACCCAATAGAACACCTTTGGAAAAAATTAAGAGTGGAGACTGAGAGCCAGGTCTTCTCGACCAACATCTAGCCTATGTGTGACCTCACCTGGGGGTCAGGATTTGGCTGGTTAGCTTCGGCGATTAGCAAGGCACTTCCTCATCGCCATTTTCACAAATTCGCTCATTCGATCCAATGTCCGTCTTTCATATAGCTTTCTAGTCAACCTTACTTCAGTCAGTAACGTGGCACGTAATTGGCTGAATAAACTGGATGTCGGAAATGAGCGCCATGAAACATTTTGGAAGCTGAAAATTTGTTCAATTTTGGCTGAATTCATTTTTCCTGGTGAACCAGTAGCCTGTAAGTAACAGGCTACTGGCACACTGCCCTTTCACGCCTCTCCGCAGGCGGGGTTTAGTCAAAAGATGCTTGCACGCGGTTGGAGCAACCTCATATGAATGACATGACACTTCGACCACTCACGTTGAAGCTTTGTGACGTAGGACGTGTCGTCACGTAAGCGCCGCCAGGTCGGGAACCAAAACAGAACAACGTCCTTTAGAAAATCAACTTGAGGTATTTTGGATAACACCGCTGAAATTGCTGCTTCCATCCCGACGCATGATAACTCCTCGCACGCCGCCATTACTGTTGTGATTCAGGGAGGGGGCGGGCACAGCCGAACTACCCTGGGGGAGGGTGTTGCGTTCGATAAACGTCATACCCACTGAAATCCCTCCCTACGATCCTGATTCGTCGTGCTTCCCCAGTTATTTCGAAAACTGAGGAGGAGAGCGAATCACAGGTGTACCAGAAGGTTTGTGTAGCCCAGCCCCCTGGGCGTCAACACATAGCTTCTGGTTCACCAGGAAAGAATTCACTAGCATTCCCCATTGAAATGACTGGGGGCGGGACTTCTTCACTCTGTCCAGGTCTTATACTACCTCCATGGACCTCACCAATGCGCAAATGGAAGAATGGCCTAAAATTCCTGTAAACACACCCCTCAACTGTGGACTTGTGGACAGCCTTACCAGATGAGTTGAAGCTCTAATAGCCGTAAAAGGTGGGCCAATATGATAGTGAACCACATGGGTAAGGAATGGGATGGCAGTTAAATTAAAATGCTTTTGCTAATATAGTGTATTTCTAATCCTGCTTTATGAGATCTTAGCCCATATTACTGTGATTTAACCAAACATTATATCATGTAGAATTTCAGTGCTATGTTTTCTTTCTTTTTTTTAAATTAATATTTGACTTTAACATCAACATGTCTTGAACACCACCCCTCCCCTTTACTCCTGTTGAAAATCAAGAAAAAGTTGCTCATAAAAAACTAGTTTGCAAAATATCAGGTTCAAACAGGAAACAACATAGGCTAACTAATTCAATCACAGCTTTATTGCTTTATCATTGTACAAACAAAGCATATAACATGATACACAGCACATATGGCATATTTCCACTCTCACATTGGGCTCAATAGCCCCCTTTTCACATAAGCTAGTATCTTTCACAACAATACAGTCTTATGATCATTGATGATCATTGTAGCTACCAGTAGGATACCGACATCATGTCCTTTTTTCAGAAATTCTAAATTAATCTAAGATGAAAATCAATCTATGATCGATGACATATTCATTATGCATATGCCATATTCCCATCCATTTCCTTTCCAAAAACGTTTTTCCGCGACCTGTGTGTCGGATCACCAATGGTCCCATCTGCAACAAAACACTACACTACATCTTTAACATATCTTTCACACATTTTTACGTTTTTTCACAAAAATTACGAGGTTTCGCATAAACTATATTGAAAGCAGAGCATATGGTAAATCAGTCCCCATGCATTAAATAGTGTATTTTTTTTTTTAAATCACATGGGCACGAGCCAGAATTTCAGGCTTTGGTTTTTACCTCAGCCAAGGAGGTTATGTTTTCGGTCACACTGGTTTGTCGTCTGTTTGCTTGTTTGCCTGTTTGTCTGTCTCTCAGCATGATAACTTGAAAACTTATAAAAGGATGGATGAAACTTTGTGGAGTTGTTGGAAATGACCCAAGGAACAAGTGATGGTGGTGATCAGGATCATGAACCGGAACCAGGATTTAAAAAAAAAAAACCTTCATCATTGCTAGTCTAGAAATCTAGACGCCGAGTGACCGCATTTCCATACTATATGGATGTATGAGACTATGTGGCAAAAGTTTATCATTTCCAATAGGCATTGGATACAGGATACCATATGATAAAATAATTCATTAATAAAGTAATAGAGCATGATCAAAAGAATCATTCATTTGCAATGATAGCCTTCCTGAGACGAGTCCAGAACCTCATGTTGCTAAGTGCATTCCCTTTCCATTTGAGATAAGTGTTCTTTTTTAGATACTTATGAAGTCCAAAAACCTTTCTTATGTTTTTATCTTCCACATCCTCAAGAATGATGAGGATGATGCGGGCACTTTGCCCCAACACAAACCAGGACTGCGCCATTTCAAACTCAAACCGACACCAGGAGCTGTCTATGAAGTGTTGAGACACCACAACAATTACTTTGCGACTGCTCATTATTCCCTCATCCACAATATTTGCAGTGATTGCCTTCCCAGCTTGAAAGTCTCGCTCATGGAGGCAAAGTTGGACTGGGGGAAATCCTGTCTCAAGATTTTCCTTGAGCTCATCCTGTACCCAGACGTCATCTTTACTGGAGTAGATTACAAAGGCATCATAAGAGTAGTCCTGTGTGCTAGCTGTTCTGTAGCCTCTTAGCAGTATGAAACAGTAGCGCAGATGAAACTGGAACTTGTACACCAATACAGACAGTAGCAGTGACATCACAACTGCAAATATGGGCAGTAAGAATATAACTCTCTTTATGTGAATACAGTGTGTAGGATCAAAGTCAAGTACCTTAGAGCTCTCGAGTGAACCTTTGCATGACAGTTGATCAGGATTCTTTAGAACTGATTGGTGATTGATGATCCAGGAAATAAACTCAAAACTAGAGCATGAACATTCTATTGGATTGAAGGACAGATCAAATTGCAAAAGATTAGAGGAGAGTTGATGGAAAATAGAGGGTGAGATGGTGAATATGTTGTTGCCATCTGCATAAATGGACACCAGGTTTGAAAGACTTGGATGGGTAAGAAAGTTTAAAGTGCCCAGCCTGTTCCCACTCACAGCGAGGTGTTTTAAATGATGCAGACCCTCGAAAGAATTCCAAGGTATGTCTTCAATGGCACAACTAGAAATATCCAGGATCATCAAAGACGTAAGGTTTGAAAACATTTGGCCAAAAATGTCTTTTTTAAAGGTATTGCCAGCAACTTTTAATTCTTGAAGACTGTTCAAACCAGTAAAGATGCTTATTTTAAATTGAATTTGTGAAAAGGAGAAATCAAGATATTTTAATTTGACAAGTTTGCTGAAATCGATAGCAAAATTTTCCAAGTTTACTTTTGTATGACTGAGATCAAGTATCTCCAGATATGGAAGACTTGATAGTCCTTGTGATCTAAATCTTACCATTGCATTCATACTTAAGTTTAGATATTGTAGATTAGGAGTGCCAATAAATTCATAGTCACAGCATGGCATTATCAAACCATTGTCACTTAGATCAACATATTCCAGACTAGGCAAATCTTCAATATTTAGAAATGATGGAATAACTCTTGCATTATGATTGATAACCAGTTTCCTTAATCTGTTTTGATGAGAGAGAAGAGGACCTAGTAGACGAGCTAGTTTGCCACGGACTAGAATAATCTCTTCCAGATAGTTTAAAGGAAAATGTTCCAAAAGATTTAACGCAACTCTATTCAATACGATTTTTGAACAGTTAGACATGCATTCAAGGGTGTGCCTGTGTAGGTCTGTATATGAAGAGCTCTTTTCCAAAACGCTATATACACCATTTTTGACTTTTTGCATTTTAATATTGGAATTGACTGTTAAGAGGTCCTATCATCTATGTGTGAATTCTTGCCATTCAAGTGTTTTGAGAACATACTTTAAAACCTCTATAAAAATGCATTTTGCAATGCATTTCAATCGAATGCCCAATACAAAAATTTCAATTTCCCAACATTCTATAAAATGGATATATCTCATTTTGGAAAAGAGCTCTTCATATGTAGGTTGATAAAAGAAAATCTCCTGGAATTGTATGACACAAAGTTTATCCAGAGAATCCGTATGTATTAAACTCTCTGAAGAGATCAGAAAGCCTCCGATCCTCAGTGTCTTCACACTCAAGCCACTAAGATTTCCAATTGCATTCCTCATAATTGCTGATGAGGTGAAAGTGTCAATTACATCCAGCTGCTTTAAATAAAGACCGTAAAAAGTCCCTGCCTCTATAAAGGATATTGGGTTACTGTACAATATTAAAGAAATATTGGTACCAAGAGCTCGCAGAACAGATGTGTGAACCGCTCTAATAACAGAAATGTTGTTTGAGTGCAGATCTAGCACAGCAAAGTCCTTGAAGCTGACGGCATACATCGGCAGGGCAATGGAAAATATGTTGTTTCTCCCAACTTGTAATTCACGTAGGCTTGTTGCATTCTGTAAATTCAGGCTATCCAATGAAGACAGAGCAGTATCTACTAATACAAGTTTCTGCATTCTTGTCAGAATATTGAAACTGTGTTTACCAAGACATCTTATTGGATTTCCAGTCAGAATCAAAATGGACAAGTTTCTGGTGGTGATGAAGGCATCACTGTAAATGTGTTGGATGTTGCATCTGTTCAGAGGGTAAAAGAAAGCAGAGAGCAGGGTAAATACACATGCTAGTAGTGTGCATAATTGTCAAGCAATTATACAAAATAATACAGTACACAGTTGCACTTCCCCCTCACCTTTTAGAAGCAGCATTAGTATAACTAAATAGTCTTTTACGAGATGAAGAAGCTAGCCTTATGAAAGAAAGGTTGATGATAGATCAGGTATCACCCTGATAATGACAAGAACTTCCAAAACAGCAAAAGCATGTTAGATATGTTTCCTCATTCATGTTCATGTTCATTTTGAAATTCAAAACATGATCAAAATGCAGCATACAGCAATACAAATATAGACCTACTCTTTTTTAAATAATCTGTCCTGTATAGCCTGTACTGTAAAAAAACAACTTGTTTACCTTGTGAGATCAAGATGCACTAAGGATGGCAGACTCGGCAGAACACCTCTTTGTAAAGTGTTTAAGTAATTAAAGCTGAAATCCAAGTGTTCAGTGGTGGAGGGGATGGAGGCTGGTACGTAGGTCAGATTCCTCCTGTAACACGAGTACTGGAGACCAGGGATGATCTGAAAATGAGACAGAGACGTTGAAATCTACAATGTTAGCACTGAATTGATCATATTATCAGAATTAATTTATGCACTGTACCTCCACACATGCCTCCCTAAGCCCAGTTCCTTTCATCATGGCATCAGCTGAGGGAGTAAAGATAGCCCAAATAGCTGGAAGTGCTATAATGTGTACAGGATAGGCAAACATCTTGACATAATTTGATTCGTATCACAAAAGCTTCCCTCAGAGTGTCTGTATAGTAATGACAGTTGTGTTGCTCAATGCTGCACAGAGATCTTCTGCTGACGGTCAAAGAGGAACACATTCCAGATATAAATGGGGAACTTTGCTACTGAGGAAACAAAGGAACGTTGTCCATGACTTTGGGAACTAAAACAGTTGTATTCATCTAGGCATGGCAACAAAGGTGACGTTCTCACTGCTTCTCTTCTCAGAAAGTGATTCAGCAGTGGAAATGGCCAATGGTCTTAATCAGCTTACATCACATTTTTCACTTCATTATCTTCATTATCTTACTGTCACTAAGTGCTGTAATTGCTCATATTACTTATGACCTTATATTACCTTGCATTATGCATTTCTCTGCATAGGCCTAATACAAGTCAACGACACTGACTTACTTGACTTATGCTATGATTATATGGTGACCGTATAAAAAAACGTATAAAAGTAGCAAAAGTGGCGTCTCATCTTCAATTTTTCGATGCCTTTTGCACTACGATGATTGTGCGTGGAAAAGACAAAATATTTTATCTGAAGCGGCAACCTCATCGTGGGGCCTGAAGACTCAAAAATCTGGAGAAGTGTTACCCGAAGCATCTCTATTTTTACAAACGTACACACTTCAGGACGGCAGGTCTTCCCTCTTTAGGGTCTGCACTGTGTGTGTGTGTGTGTGTGTGTGTGTGTGTGTGTGTGTGTGTGTGTGTGTGTGTGTGTGTGTGTGTGTGTGTGTGTGTGTGTGTGTGTGTGTGTTTGAGTCAACAATGACGTCAGTGATGATGTGACTTCTAAACGGGTCGATTCCGTCAGTTATTCAAGAGTTCCTCAGATAACTTTCATTGGTGGGGAAATAGGCCTACAGTGCACACACAGGTGTAACAAGGTTAGTGTGGGAGAGTTTTAAATGGGATTGGCTTTATCAGGAGGCTCTCTCGGCAGAGAAGTGTTCAACAAACATGTGCTTTGTGCTTTGTAGGTTTGAACAGAGCTTTGGTCATTGTGGATATTCTTATCTAAGTGGAAAAGTAGGGAAATAACTGAAAATCAGTTAAAAAGGAGGACAAGGCCTACATGTCATCTTGACAGAACATGTCAGTACAAAGACGCTGGTTTAGCAGTACCCAGCTTTGCCCATAAGATGGCACTAAAGTTTCGAAATATATATATTTTTTAAATTGTGAATTTGAAAGGCATATGTGTTTAGTGTGCCATAATATTAATTTCTCCATCAGAAAAACAACAAAAACAACAACAGAAGCTGAAGTGACTATAATTGTTTCACATCCAAGAAAAATGACCTTTATCGATTTTTGCTGAAGGTCCCCCCTGTGTAACAGTTTGTAGAAGACAGCTAAACTGCTAATATGGCCTATTTAACTTTACAGGTTTGCAATATGGTGTCACTGCACTGACCCCTTACCACAGTTTCATAGAAGTCCCATGAAAGACTATATCGGGGAAAGGGAAAGAATTGACATTGCTGTGAAGTCGAGATACAGATTTTGCTGGCAGTAGATTTTCAGTTAAGAACTACACAACAGCAAACTAGTTGCATCGCGGACATGAAGATCACAACAGTTTTCTATCCGAGGATATTTCACCAGCATTCCATTGAGGTATTTTAGGAATCAGGAATCCACGTGTCGTGACAACATGAATCCACAAGGTGGCGAATTGCAAACACATTGTTATTCTTATCAGTGGTTGTCCACTGAGTGACAAGTAGGCCTATGAATCAATGAAAATAATCCACTGTCCTTTTTATGATCAACAACAAAACAATGGTGTCTTTTTTATAAAACGGTTGTCATTATCTCAAACTTATCGTATTGTGCTGTCTGTTTTTTTTTTCAGGCAGGGCATGGTATAATCAACTCTATATGTCCTTGACATAAGTATGCTGCTAAAATGCTGCTACTTGACTACAATGGACTATGCTGGACTGCACTGTGTGTAGTACAGCATAGCCTTGACTTATTAATTTTGTATTCTACTATTATTAGTATCATTATTGTTATTATATTTCTTCTATTCTTCCCCTTCATGGTAAATGTTCAATGTTAAATGTTAAATTGCTATTTATTACTCTATCACTTATTGTTTCTGGTTATCACTGGTCCATCACTGTCACCAATGTTAAATGCTCAGTATTATTCATTACTTCATCACTTTATTGGTATTGGACCATCATTGTTACTTGTCCTGGCTTGCACTTTGATGTCAGTCAAATGTCAGTCCCATGTATGTGTGACGGAGGTCATCTTGCACCTGTTCGACCCCCATCGGGGATCGAACCTGCGACCTCGTCAACTGCAACGATCCGGCAATGGGAGACAGTGTGATACCGCCGGACCAAGTAACCATTCTCTCAGCCCAACGGCATCGATACTGTATGAGGCTTTTGGGAGGGAGGTTTACCAACATTCCACGCCAACTCTGCTAGTTAGCCTCCGTTACATATGTCTGTCCTCTCATGGTATAAGAGAGAAAACATAATTTTAATTTCCTTGCATGACTTTTGCATATGAAGAAACTGACAATAAAAACTGACTTGACTAGATCTTAAAATTAGATTACTGTATTACCCTCATATGTGGTCAAATGTGCTCCCAATAACCTTCCACATGGATCCATTTGAAAGTAGGCCTACATCGAGCATATTGTTACGGTATCCAGGCCTACAGCACACAAAGGTGTGTGTGTGTGTGTGTGTGTGTGTGTGTGTGTGTGTGTGTGTGTGTGTGTGTGTGTGTGTGTGTGTGTTTTATCTTGATTGACATTCTTTATTGACACTGTACAGATGTTATGCAATACATATACTAAGTGATACACATTATGCCAAAATTATTACAGAAAAAAAGTTCAAGAACTTATTTACATTGCAGTCCTTATGTAGGCCTAAAGATACTGTAGCCTATGCATGGGTTCAGTCAGTGTTTGTGGTAGCCTATATACTACATAGACTACATGCATAAGATAACATAAGATGATTGAGCGGGACCAGTCATCCATTTCATTTATTGAAATGCTGAATGCAGAACCAATTAAAAATGATTATAGTATTCCTTATATGTGCACAAACTATTCGTGGCGTTTTTGTCTAGTTAGGTCTACATACTGTGTCAGATATTCGACCCCCTCCGTTGTCTTGTAATGATCTGTAACAGAATAGCTATGGTGCAGAATTGCAATGACATTCTTCGAACTGGTGTGCGTGCGCCGTAGCCTACTTGGAAATGCTTTGCGAGAGCTGCAGAAAATGATTAAAAAACAATAACAAAGTAGCCTAATAATAAGTTTCAGGACCGCGGTCTGTAACACAGCAACAAAGTGGTCGTGTAGCGACTTGAACAAGGGCAACCTCCAATAATAGCCTTGCGCGGATTCGCCATCCGTCATCAATATCAGGATACAAACAAGACTTTTATATTCAGCACCATCGGATATGGTACATAATACAGCACGACTTGCGATTAATTCTGCTTTTAGAGGCAAGGGCTGTTGTCTATGCTATTTACCGAAATTCGCTTATTCGTAATCGATTGTTTGCTCAAGATACAGTGTCCATAGCCTAATCTACCAATCATTACGGAAATGTTCTCTCCAGTCAACATAAAGACTGCCTTTACACAGGTCCTGGAAGGGAAATATACTGTAGCCTATTGAAATACGCTCAACAAAGCAGCGTTCCCAGCAAATACAGTGTCATGCCTTGCGTTGTGAAAATTTTTTTTTAAGCAGTTGACAACCGCTCCACCAATGCTACCATTTTATTATTGTACGCGTGTTTTTAAATTCGCCACTTGATGGGACTGGGGAAGATGAAAAATAAAAAGGACGGATGTGCGTAATCTTGGTCGCAAGGCATATTCCTTGGGTTTGGAAATGATCGCGGTGCAATTACATAACTGGCCAGCATTCCATATGGAGTCAGCAGAGACGTGAACAAGGAAATAGCCTATTTTGTGCTTGCAGGACCTTCGGAAATCCATTCAAGCCAACAAGTTTGAGGAGAATGTTGAGTTTAATCAATTCAGAGCGTCGAGATGGAGACCGACTCACTCAAGGTAATGCCATTCACCAAATCTACTTTAAAACCCCGTTTCATGTCATAGTGCAGGGTTTATCGCACAATACGGTGTGTTTTATAGTGCGATTGTGAAAATTATGTTATATCAGGAGGATATGAATAATGTGCTTTTCTCGCTTTATATTTATACTTAATGTGTGTTCTTTATAGGCTATGCGTTTCCACGGTCATATTTAAATAGCCTATCGCAATTGCAAACCTCAGTCAATTCAAAGAAATGCAAAACAATCGATTTAACATCAGTGTTAATAACAAGCCAAGTCAAGACAGTTATTGAAATTTAATTATTCATTTTTTTTAACCCAACCCGTATTTTATTGTCTCTTTCTTTCCCCCAACAGTGGGTAGGCTCATCTTGTGGTTTGCACGGTCCGTACATTTTCTACAAGGCTTTTAAATGTTATCGAGAGGGAAGAGCGCGGATCCTGTCCCTGGGTGACTTTTTCCTTGTCAGATGTACACCGGAGGACCCCATTTGCATAGCGGAGCTTCAGCTTCTGTGGGAAGAGCGGACCACTAAGCACCTCTTGTCCAGCTCTAAACTTTATTTTCTGCCCGAGGATACTCCGACGGGGCGAACGGTGAACCACGGTGAGGTGAGTGGTTTTGTTTTGTTTTGTTTGTTTTGTTATTTTAAAACATTGTTCAGCCAACCGCTGTAGGTATGTGATGTTAGCCTATGCCAGGTGACAACTGCCGCAGTGTTGGTAACTAATGTTTTTCGGAGATATGGGTGAAGGTGATTGCGTCAAAATAGCTACCCTGACCTCAATTTAGACGTTCTAGTCCTCCACTGAGCGTGCACGACTGTACGCATTTCCAGAGTGACATCATGCATTTTTCGATTATTAATTTGTGGTTTGTCTTTTCTAGTTCAATCCACGGTGCGCTTGTCCCGTGCGTTTTATTGCGCGGGCGTTTGGTAGGCAACTCGGATACGTTTCATTGCCGAGGCTGGCCAGTGCGACCGCCTGCCTGACCTGATGGCTCAGGGGACGGAAATAACAGCATAAATGCCAGCATACCGTGAGATTGCACACGGTGATAGCAACATGACAATTCAGATGTCAGATCCTCCGCGTAATAGCACCTTGGCAGAACTCACCGTTCATATTGTGATGCACGCAGTTCAGCAGAATTACAGTGGGTTTAATATCAGTTGCAATGGTTGCTGAAGCTATACGAGCGTAAATTGATATAGTAGCCTAAAGTGTAGGCCAACAGTGGGGATGTAGTGTACTACAACTGTGTCTTGTGATTTTAAAATAGCCTATGTTTCGGTAGGTTATGCAACCTACGTAGCCTACCTACACATGAATTTGTTATCCAAATGCATTAAAGTAGATGACTATGAAGCTGTGCTTGGCGGTGTTGCACAATCCACAATTGTCTGACTGTGCTTCCCCGAGGTTGCTGTGATGTCACAGGCATAGCAGATCACAGGGGAATCTGGAAACGGATACAGCAATCTGCCTTGTTCGTTGAGGGGGCGTGCCTTGCCTTCCAGTCCGTTAAAGTCATCTCTTCAGCGGACGGAATCTAGTTTTTTGCATAGTCAGTAAAAATGCAGAACAGCACATTATTTACCAAAAAAAGTTAAATAGTTCCGCCTCGCATATCATTCCCTTTACAAGAATTCCCAAATCAGAAAGAGGTTTTGTTAGAACGTCACATGCTGACAGACCAAAGGAAATGGTTATCAGTGAGTGTCTGTGCTGCCTTTTGGCTTGAGGTAATAGACACAGGCCTCTCCTGAAGAGGCTAAAATGCAAAGCAGCTGATATGAAGGGAAATTGCTTTTGGGAACCAAATGCTTTCCGTAAAATATTTTAAGCCTTAAGTGTTACGAACTATGGTTTTTGCTATGTGTCATTATAGCCTACGTTGGCTCATTTGGTTCTTAGCACAGCCCAAGTTTAAAGCTGCACTGTGTAATATTTTTAGTAGGCAATTTCCAGAATTCACATTGTCCATTCACAAATGTCACCTTTTTAACAAACACTTACCACCACCATTAAATTCTAAGCAGAGAGACTGGACAACACTCCTAGAATCTCTGTTCTAAGTATTCATTATGACTGGGAAAATTGTAGCCTATTAGCACTAGAACTACCAGGATTTTTCTGCCTACCTAGAAGTACCAGAGAGGGGTCATTTGACCCGCCGGCTTTTACCTAATACACTAATCACTCATTTTGTTATGGTAATGAGGCTGTTAGGGGCCGTGTGTGGGGTGAGGGGTGAGGGGGTCACACCTTACAGTGCTAACAGCCAAGACAAACAGGGACAGACCGCTTCTTCCCAAGGGCTGTCAGCCTCCAAAATCACCACAGGTAAATAGCAACTTGCATGAAGATATCAGCAGCAAAGACAGATAGCACAGTTTGGCGGACAGTGTGTTACAGTTTTTCTCCATTGGTTTGGCTCATTTCTTGAAACTGAGATGTCATTCTCAAAACATGGACAAATCCCAAAACTAATTTGCAGTTCCTCACAACAGAATGACATTTATCATTGCTTTCATCAAATTTCAAAGGCTTTTGTACATGTCTCCATCATTTAGTACATCCTTGCAAATGGCTATGTACAAGTATCCTACAGTTACAGTTTTTCTCCATTGGTTTGGCTAATTTCTCAAAACTGAGATGACATTCTCAAAACAACACGGACAAATCTCCAAACCAACTTACAATTTAGTACATCTCGGCAGATGGCTATATACAAGTACCCTACAGTTGACACATTGAGCATACATTTAGCACATTTTCCAAATAAATTGACCTGTCTTATCTAAACGAATTAGACAATTCTCAGTCTAATGGTTGCCCTCTCCAAAACATGTCAGCATGATTTCATTGTGTGAGTCATCATATGCAAAGTAGTCTACACAATTGTCAAAACAGTCAAGGACATAATATTTTAAGAATTTCTTTACTGTAAACAGTAAATTCACGACAGCTCGGCTGGCGACTGATGTGACAGAGACTGCAAAAGATGGCACAGTATGGCATGAAGAACAGGTGGGAACGGGTCCACATTTCACCCCACCATCGCCATACAGCGCAGATGGAGAGCCAACAGCTAAGGCCAGGAGGTCAATCACAAGTCGCCTTCAGAGCTTCCTTTGTTTCATCACTCTGGACATGCTTGGCATCATTCGAGACTGTACAATTCAACATGCGAAGCAAACTGAGCATGTGGATTGGTTCATGGGCATACCTGAACTAATGGCATTTATTTCCATCACCATCATGAGGGGAATCTTCAAGGTGCCATCACTGCCTGACTGCTGGTCGAAAAACCTGGGAAGCCCATACATCATCGAAACCATGCCCCGAGGCCGTTTCCAAAACATCATGCATCACCTGGGCTTTGATGACAGAGACACCCGCAGCGAGCGAGTACAGACTGATAGGTTTGCTGCAATTTCAAACATATGGGGATTGTTTGTCACCAACTGCATCACATCCTACATCCCTGGTCAACACATCACCATTGACGAACAACTTTTCCCGTGCAAGACTCGCTGCTGTTTCCTACAGTACATTGCAACTAAACCAGACAAGTTTGGTATCAAGTTTTGGGTGGCGTGTGACTTGAAAACCAAATACGTCTGCAACATCCTCCCATATCTTGGCAAGGACCCCACTCTGCCTCGTGGGGAGAGAGTGTCTGAGAGTGTAGTCATGAGGCTGATGGAACCATTCTTGGACAAGGGCAGAAATGTTACCACAGACAATTTCTTTACATCACTGTCACTTGCAAAACGACTACTTAGCCGGAATTCAACCATCCTCGGCACAGTCAACAGGATTCGCCAAGAAATCCCACCGTCAACTCGACAGATACACCGCGATGAATTTACCACCCAGGTATTTTCATCCACTGGTGCCACACTGACTGTGTATGCGCCCAAGCGGAAGAAGACTGTGTACTGTATGTTCTCAGCAGCATGCACAGCACGATTCAGACACAGGAAACCACCATCACACTCTACAACACAACAAAGTGCGGCGTCGATACCATGGACCAGATGGTGCGGGAATACACTGTCCGCGCAGGAACAAGGCGCTGGCCAGTAGCAGTGTTCTACAACATGATATACATTGCAGCACCGAATGCCCCATGCTCTATCAACTATGCACCGGGAGAAAGGAAAGACGGGTGGATTTCCTGTTTGAACTGGCAAGAGAGTTGGCTCACTCCCATGTGGGTATGAAAAAGGCCCAAAAGGAGCAATTGCTTCGGCAACAACCCTCCACACCACAACTCGGACAAAGAGCCAAGTGTCAGGCTAAAATCAAATGCAAGGACAATCGTGCAACAGTGCGCTGTGATGACTGTTACAAATACACATGTGGGAAATGCCGAAAGGAGCAATGGCAGTGCCAGAATTGTTAGTGACTGCTCAAATGTATTTCACTCATTTGCATTCTTTGTAAATATGCTTTTTTTCTTTGTAATTTTTTTCCTTCTATTTTTGGCACACAAAAATAAGTTACTTCTGCAACAACCTTCCATACGAAAACTGGGAAAACAATGAAGCTTTTGCATTCATTGTAAATATGTTTTGTTTTGTATTTTTTTAACAATAAATGTTTAGTTTTGATCCCAAATTCTCGTTGATCCTGATGATTCACTTCATAAAAATCCACCATATGTTTATAAATCCACCATATGGGCACACACACACACTCACACACACACACATGCAAAAACACTCTGTGTCTCAAGTGACAGCTGTGAGCTGCTAACAGCCACATTTCCACAACAAAAGGAGTATCCGCAGGGGGTCCAAAGGGTCAAATGACCCTCTTGTGGGGCTTTTAGGTAAAAAGGTCAATTGACCCCTCCGTGGTAGTTCTAGTGTTAGGGCCTACATGAAAAGGAGATCTTCTCCATGGTCCGCCATTTTGAATGTCCAGAAATTGGCATTTTTAGCTGCACAGCTTTGGTCACACTAGTAAATATTGGTTTATTATTTATTAATATTCATGAAAAGATCAAATTAGGCAATAGGTAGGGTGACCAGATTTTTGTAGTCTAAAACCGGGACACTTCGTGCGTGACTGAAGGACAATATTTGGCGGGCGGGTCTGGGGGTCCTCCCCCAAGAAAAAAAATATTTTTTAGATGCAATTTCCTGCATTCTAAGCAATTTTAGAGGTCGGCGACCTCTACAATTGCTTAGAATGCGTCGGAATGACAATTTGCAACTGACTCCTTCAGACTTTCAATACAAGCGCTGGCTGCCATTAATTGTGGCAGGTAAACATGTAATCTTTTCCATATATTTACCCTGATAGACATGGCGTAATGTAGTGGGTGGCCAAAACCGGGACATATTTGTGTCCCGAGAGAGTTTGCTCGGGACATGGGACACACAACTCCAAACCGGGACTGTCCCGGTCAAACCGGAACGTCTGGTCACCCTAGCAATAGGCAGCACAATTTCAATGAGGAGCATGCAATACCTACTCTGACCACAATCTTACACAGTGCACCTTTAAGAGTGTGATGAGATGTTGCCAGGAGAGCTTGTGTCTGCTTGTTTCCTCCAGACTATTGTAAGCTAATCATTAAGTTCTGTATACTATATGACCCAAAAGCTAAACTGTAACACCGACCTAAACCAAGTCTGTTAATATACACCTTAAACTGACAGGACTTGAATGTAAGTCTGTGGTTTACATAGAATGTATGCACACTGTATGCCCACTGTGAATCTGCACAGCGATGCCTTTGTCCTCAGGCTTCATGGCATTTTCTTTTAACTTGAGCTAATCCATTTATTCAAGATGATAAATACAGTATGTTTCTCCAATGGCAGAGACTGTAGCCTTGAATCATACTGAGAAATGAGCACTGCTGAATGCATCATATTTTTGTTCTCTATCCCCGCATAGCATAGGTTACTGGAAACCTGGTTCCTGCTAATAATATCAACACAGCATCAAGCACTCGCGTTGTTGAGCTAATTGCTTAGACATGCTGTATTTGATGACCCAGTTTCTGTTCAATCTCTCTCTCTTTCTTCTTTCCCTCCCTCTCTCTCTCTCTCTCTCTCTCTCTCTCTCTCTCTCTCTCTCTCTCTCTGCATATGAATCTCATCATCTGAACACACATAGAGCACTCTGTGTAATCCTTTCCTATGGTGCATATTGCTGTAAAATGCCAAGCATCACTGCTCGGTAGGAATGCAGGGTCTGGAAATTTCAGGAGACCAGGCCGTTGCCTGGTGAGGAAGCTACATCTTATCCCCCTGTGTGTGTGTGTGTGTGTGTGTGTGTGTGTGTGTGTGTGTGTGTGTGTGTGTGTGTGTGTGTGTGTGTGTGTGTGTGTGTGTGTGTGTGCAGGGCCGCTGACAGTTTTTACCAGGCCCGGGACAAAGTCATTTGAAAGGGCCCCCCAACCAATACATACAATGTAATGTGTGGACTAAATTCTGGGCCCTCTCTTGACCTGGGCCCGGGACAACTGACTCCTTTGTCCCCCATTGTTGGCTTCCCTATGTGTGTGTGTGTGTGTGTGTGTGTGTGTGTGTGTGTGTGTGTGTGTGTGTGTGTGTGTGTGTGTGTGTGTGTGTGTGTGTTCCTGAATTCGAACAAATAATAGATTTAATAATATAGGTTTTCATCGCAATCATGTTATTTTGAGATTATACTGTATTATATTGGCAGCATCAGATTATCGTCCCCCGTACACCCCCACCCCCCATTCCCCTGTAAAATTGGGAAATGATCAGGGGTTGGGAGGTTTGACAGGGATGTAGACAGGGAACAGGCGGTTTATGACATCATATATTTTCCAAGCCTCCTTGGCCTCCCCGATCCCTTGTTTCTCCCCATCTGCCTTTATCCTGCAAAGACAAAGTCGTGACCTCCCTCTCTTTCTATCTTTCTCTCTTTCTCTCTCTCACTCTCTTTCTCTCACTCTCTCGCTCTCTTTTTCACCCCCTTTCCCCCCTCTCTCTCTCCCTTTCTCCCCCTCTCTCCCTCTCTCTCTCTCTCTCTTTTTCTCCCACTCTCTCTCCTCTCTCTCTCTCCTCTCTCTCTCTCCCTCTCTCTCTCTCTCTCTTTTTCTCCCACTCTCTCTCCTCTCTCTCTCTCCTCTCTCTCTCTCTTTCCCCATGGCACGGCTCCAGCCCTGCTGCTGCTCTTGGCCGCTGCTCGTGCCCCGTATAGGAAACCAAATCTCATAATGTGTTTACATATTTATCAGTTTATGCAGCAGCGCCAAAGGCAATCGCTGAAGGAGGAGAGCCATCAGAGGGAAACATGCTGTAGCTCATTGCTCACCGCCTGGGATAGATAGATAGATAGATAGATAGATAGATAGATAGATAGATAGATAGATAGATAGATAGATAGATAGATAGATAGATATAAATAGCCTATAGATAGATAAATAGATGAGAGGGAGAGTAACAGAGACTCATAGAGACAAATATATGATGTAAGGTTTAACCATTTGCAACAATCCCAAGGGTGAATTTTGTCCCAGATTACACTTACGGTGGACCTTGCCTTCGGGTGAACACACAATAGATGTAGTGTGAAAAACAAAGAATGGTCCTTATGAGGAATCGGGTAAATAATTAACAGTTATAGGAGCTCTCCCTCCCTCCCCCCACTGTTTACTGTTTCATCATAGCATCCTTTAAGGTGATAACTAAAGACACACTGACTCAAGTGCTGTAACCTTTTAACCTGCATTAGAAAACCACAGCTGACATAAATCTGGATGTTATCTCCAGGCTTATCCTAACCTGGGGTGCATTTCTCAAAACCATAGTTGCTAACTAGTATAGTATAACGACTAGTAACTTGTCGTTAGCAATGCAATTTCCCATTGCCAGCTACCCAAGTTACTAACTGGCTAACAACTATGCATTCGAGAAATGCACCCCTGTATTGAACAAATGTGCTTAGGTGGTGGTGGCAGTGGAATTTATGACACATTCCGAATTAGTGCACATCCCAGATGGTAAATTAGGCTTTGGTGGTTACTTTTAAGATTTTGTTGTATACCAAAATCAGGCTGTAGGATTTTTGACACATTCTGAATTGGTGTACTAACATCCCAAATGGCTGACAAAAAATGAATTTGCTGGCACACTGGAATTATATTGGAAACACCTTCTTGCCTACTTCTTAGACAAAAATACTTTGACGTTGAAGTCTATGGCAAACAACAATGGATCACACCTACCAAATTATGAATACCATTCTGTAAATAGCATACAGTATTTTCTTTTTCATTAACTCCTTGTTGTACTGTATATACAGCTGCAGTAGTGGAATAGTACATTTTTGTACTGAAATATCAAACATTTGCAATAGCAAACAGTCAGCGTTATTTGCGCTGAGAGCTTTGATCCCCCTCCTGTTGAGATCTGATAATGCGTGCAGTGTTTCAGGAATGCACATTATGTCAAATATTTGGTACTGCTGGCAAGAGTAAGAGCGGACATTGTGTGGAAAATGTGTGTGCCTCGTAACAATCGCCAAATGTCTCGTCCTCGAAAAGGAAGCATGCACTAATGTTCAAAAATGGCATACACTGTACATTGTGTGTGTGTGTCTGTCTGTGTCTGTGTGTGTGTGTGTGTGTGTGTGTGTGTTTGCTGTCTTGTATGTGAAGGACAACCATTCACAAGAGTGGACACTCACAAGACAGCTGTCATTTTTTATTTGTGAATCATAGTGTACAGTATGTGCCTGTGTGGAATGCATGCGTGTGTTTGTTTGGGTATGTTTGAATGTGTGTGCATGTTCATATGCATGTGCATGTGTGGGATGACATCATTTAACGACTCCTATGATTGGTGGCATCAGAGATCTCTTAGCACCTGATTGGTCACTAGGTAGATCCTCAACGCAGTCTCACCCCAAGTAGTCAATTTCTGACTACCTTGGACCAGACGGCAATTTTTGACGTCTTGGGTATTCCTTCCACGTCACATTTTGACTATGTGGCCTAACCCTAAAACTATTCCTAAACCTAACCTCAATGACGTTATGCTGCCACAAGGGGGCGCCTTTGAGGACATAGTCAAAATGTGACGTGGAAGGAATACCCAAGACGTCAAAAATTGCAGTCTTGGGGTGTCAAAAATTGACTACTTGGGGTGAGACTGTGTAGAGATCCTTCACTGCCACCAATTTTCCTTCAAGGTGTGAGAGAGAGAGAGCGAGAGAGAGAGAGAGAGAGAGAGAGAGAGAGAGAGAGAGAGAGAGAGGGAGAGAGAAGTGAATAGGGAAAACACGAGTATTGTATGTGAGGTGGCAACAATGTGATTATCAACGATGCTACCAAGGGGTTAGTTGCCTAGGGATGAATAGGTGTCATTAGCGTTTGTGTGTGGCGTGATAATTTGGCATCGCCGTCTCCAAAGGCCTCCTCCACCTACCCATGATGCACCACAGGTTCTGAGCTCCTGTTGTTTAGAAAAGCGATGGAAACACTCATCCTACCTATCGTACTTAGCCTGTGACTAACCCCAAATTGTGAAGGCCCCAACTAAGGATAGACCGATATATATAAATCGGTCCGATATTTGCATTTTTAGGTGTATCAGTAGCGGCCGATACGCGTGTGGTTTTGGCTGATACGCAATATATATATATATTTTTTTTTAAAAGCACCAAGACACTTTATTTTTTTATTACTTGATTGTTAGACATTTACTTGATTATTAGAGTGGGTGTTTAAATGTTACAAGTTCTACCTCAATTTGATAATGTTAAAGGAATGTTTATTTTTAACTTGAGACCTGGAATATTTGTCATTTTTTTAACCTTTTTTTTGAACCCATATCGGCTCCAAATATCGGGTATCGGAAATCGGGTATCGGCCAAGGGTGATGAAAAAAAAATCGGTATGGCATCGGCCATTAAAAAAACATGTATCGGTCGACCCCTAGCCCCAACTGTACAGGTAGGGTCCTTGTTGAAGGTGGTAGTCTTACTGTAATGATCCGTGGCACACTGATTTTAGTGAAAAAGGTTAAAAATCCTTTCTCGTCTGCAAACCAGTCTTTATCAGGGCAAAAAGATTCTTCTGTTTTAAACCATCCTACCTACCTATATGTTTCATTAAAGACAGTCATTGCACTATTTAGTAGACATTGTTGTCCAATGTGTTCAATTTTGCTCATGACCCCATTAGAATTGCT
>NC_085880.1:18596027-18606027 GCF_034702125.1 Engraulis encrasicolus | reverse complement strand
TTTCCGCTAAGCGTTCTCCTCGGGAGTTAGTTGCGTAATGCTGAAATTGAAACCTGCCATGGCTTTTTACAGTCTGTGAAGACACAGCGCACACATTAGCAGAGCAGATGTGAGAGGGTACAGTCAGGCAGCTCATGGGAAACGGCCAGGAGGGCCGTGGTGGTTTATGAAATTGTGGCTAAATGGTGTTCCCGTTCTGCAAGAAATGTGCGTCAAGATGCTGGTGAATCATCAAACCGAGGGAGTCAGTGCGCATTGTGCAACTCCCTGCCTGTAAGAACATAATACTCATGTCCTTCCAAGTAATATTACTTAAAAAAATTTTTTTTTCAAATAATGTCACATAAAATAAATATGTAAATAATATAAAATATATAGTTATTTTACAGTAACCAATGCTAACTGCAGTTCAAAATCAGAGAGATAGAAACAGAGAGAGAGAGAGAGAGAGAGAGAGAGAGAGAGAGAGAGAGAGAGAGAGAGAGAGAGAGAGAGAGAGAGAGAGAGAGAGAGAGAGAGAGAGAGAGACAGACAGACAGACAGACAGACAGACAGACAGACAGACATGTTCTCCCTGCAAGAATGAACAAGATGACTAGGTGGGTCGGGTTCATGATTCTCAAGCACGTTGGCGTTTAAGTGGAATATTGCCAGAGCGTGCAGCATGGGGTAACAGCTTCTCGTCAGCAGGAACATCCCTCCAGCTTAACACATAGCTGGGAATGTCATTATTGAGCAATGGCAACAGAGAACATGGGCCGTCAACATTAGAGAGACTCTTATTGTAAACAGAACTTATACAACGCATTGTGCCTTACTGTAAACCACTTTTAAGCATATGGAATTGGAGTGTTTTACGGTAGTTCCTGGTTTTCAGGAAAGGGATACATCACACTGGGAAAACCCAAAATGATCCTGAGCCATTACATGTTTCTTGTTGACATTTAAAAAAGGATGCTGAGATAAAAAAAACACCCTAGCCACCATTTCTTGCTTAGATTTTTAGATAATCTTTTTTGAAATAAGTCTGTCATTTTACAAGGAAATAGTTTTCTGAGGAATGAGTTTCGTAAGAAAAACTCCTTCAGGTCCAAACGTTTGGCACCACTATAATAACTGAAAATTGCTCATTTGTTATTCCTTGGTTACTTAGTCACAGGGATTTGTTGCATTTGGGGGAAGTGTGTGTGTGTGTGTGTGTGTGTGTGTGTGTGTGTGTGTGTGTGTGTGTGTGTGTGTGTGTGTGTGTGTGTGTGTGTGTGTGTGTGTGTGTGTGTGTGGGAGGAGATGTTGCCAAGTTGACAAACACAAGCCTTAGCGCTGATTGAGAACAAAACAACAACAAAACACACATTAGGATCACATCCTAGCAGGAGAAGAACTAGAACTAGCACAACAAGATTGGTTGCCATGTATGGCAGTGCTACGGTGTGACTAAACGTTTGCTCATGTTTACAGGCGGACAGGATGCGATTTTAAGATGCAATTTCAAGATGTAATAACAGTTTATCTGTGTATAAAATACACTGTGCTCCGGACCACAGTCTGTTTGGAAAAAAGATGACCAATAAAAGATTGTTATAGCATCATCCCAGTTTAGAATGTCATAAACATTCTCGTGCTATACGCATCCTAATTTAGTGAAGCATTATCAGGGTATTTTAGTACATCCCAGGCCAAGGCACTCGTTTGAATCAAAAGACTTTATGAGTCATGTTTGAATAAACACAACAAAATGATATCTGTTCAAACGAACTAGTTTTATTTAATAAAAAGTATTCAACTCAAAAGATGAAGCATGTTTATTGCATTTTTCCCCAAGCCAAGATGAGTGATGCTATGTGTAATTATCCTATTTCCAGTATAATATAACTCCGTAGTGAGATGTAAGTCTGGGAACCATCTACATCTATTCATTTTTCTGGCATTGATGGTATGATTTGTGATTGTTCATGGCTGTTTATCGGGTGCTATGAATGTTAATTGTTCACACACAGTAAGTAATAGTATGTACATTCATATCTACAACAGCAATGAAAAAGGTCCCCTGGCTGTTCACTTCAACCAAACTAGGCCACCCTCCCTCAACTCAAGGTCGAAACGGCATCATGGCAGTGAATTAATAAAAAGAAAAAAAAAATAAAGAAGAAAAAATCCAAAGGAGTGTCCAAATCGTTGAAAAAACGGTATGTAGGCAATCAAAGCAAAATACTGTACTGTTCCTCTTTTTAAGTAAACTTCTGATCTACACTTCTAAGAACACTTTCTAAAGCTTGATACTAGAAAGTGTTTTCACATCTGACTTTCCCACTGTGGATCTGTAAACAAACTACAAGCTTTCATTCATCAAATAGCATGTCTTACCATCTTGGGTTCTGAAACTTATGTGAACATGTCGGTTAATTGAATGGCTTCCAGGCGGTCCAGCAGATCAGAACGAGCAAACAGCAATTCTCAGGCTATACCGTAGTGTTTTATACATTATGAAAGTAAATATTGTTGTAATTATATTATCTCAGGCACCACCTCCATATAATGTAAACAGATTCATAACACTAATATGAGGGCCTTTTCCATGACGATTCCTGATCCCTTGTTCAGTCCGCATCTTGAGATGGTTTGGCATGTGCATGTGCGGATGTGTGCACCTGTATGTGGGTGTGTGTGTGTGTCCGCCTGTGTGTGTGTGTGTGTGTGTGTGTGTGTGTGTGTGTGTGTGTGTGTGTGTGTGTGTGTGTGTGTGTGTGTGTGTGTGTGTGTGTGTGTGTGTGTGTGTGTGTATGTGGGTGTGTGTGTGTGTGTGTGTGTGTGTGTGTGTGTGTGTGTTTTCACATGCCTGTGCACAGGGCCGCTGATAGCTTTGTCCGGGCCATGGACAACATCGTAGGAAAGGGCCCTCCCATCAATACATGCAAAGTGGGGGCCGCTGTGGCGCAGCGCGCTAAGCCCCCCACATTTGGGCTTGCATGCCCACTCTCGGGGACCCCGGTTCGAGTCCGGCTGGGGTCATTTCCCGATCCTCCCCTGTCTCTCTGCCCCATTCGCTTCCTGTCACCATCTTCAACTGTCCTGTCAAATAAAGGCATGAAAGCCCTTAAAAATATATTTAAAAAAAATAAATTAAATAAATTAAAAAATACATGCAAAGTAATGAGAAACTAATTCTGGGCCTCACCTTTCCCTGGTCCCGGGACAACAGACCCCTTTGTCCCCCTCTGTCGGCTCCCCTGCCTGTGTACATGTACGTATGTGTGTGTAAAAACGCTTCTGTCTTCCCCTGCCACTGTCTCTGTGCTGCCTGTATGTTTGCGACATGTTAAGACATGTACAGCAGTGTTTTTTTACCTAATGGATTTTCCTGCTGCGGTTAATGGCACTGATTGATGTGTATTGACGACTACATCCCGTGACACAGGTGACTGCATGTCTGCAGGGTTCCCCCCTTGTCCTTGAAGTGAGTGAGTGTGTG
Source organism: Engraulis encrasicolus (assembly GCF_034702125.1). Taxonomy (NCBI): domain Eukaryota; kingdom Metazoa; phylum Chordata; class Actinopteri; order Clupeiformes; family Engraulidae; genus Engraulis; species Engraulis encrasicolus. The sequence continues at coordinate 18,602,558 of NC_085880.1, read as the reverse complement.
TGTGTGTGTGTGTGTGTGTGTGTGTGTGTGTACGTTTGTGCGTGCGTGCGTGTACTGCACTGCATTGCACTGCATTGCACTGCATTGCACTGCATTGCACTGCATTGCACTGCATTGCACTGCATTGCACTACACTGCATTGCACTGCATTGCACTGCACAGCGCACAGCAGGGCCGTCGTTAGCCCTATATTAGTATTAGCCCCCCCTGTAACAATTTTGCAATTTTTTTTTTTTTTTTTTTAACATTTTTCCAAAAACAAATGCAGTAAAGCACTGAATACGAACCACCAAGAAGGCAAGTTAATCTGAATACAAGTTCCTCTTTGCTTATTTATTGTTTAATGCCACTTATATCCTACTGCACAGCAATAAAAGCAGGGTGCACAGCAATATGTTATGCGGGGGGAAACAGGTAGAGGATTGTGCTTTGTGACTAACACCTCGAGAAAAGTGTAATTACTTACACGGATGAAATCTTCCGACCCAAAGTACCAATTTTCACCCACAATACCCGTGTAATAAATCCATTTGACATTGTCTTGAAATTATAGTTGAGCTTTAATATTTGTCTTAACAGTTTGAAAACACACATGAACTGATTAAAATAGCTATTAATGGAGTAAAAATGACCTAATATCTGCCGGGGATGCATAGTTTTCCAAGTAAGGAACCTGTTTGAATGAATCGCTTCCTGACCAATGCTTCTCCTGGAGACGCGCAGTTAGTAACTCCTTAAAGTTATTAGTCCTTGTGTAAATTATGCTCTCGGCATTTTTATCTAATCATTTTAACTTCCGTACATAATATCCATCAGTTGAAACATTTTGAAATGTTTTGTTTAGCTTACATATAAGGAATGTTCATTAAAATGTGAATTAAAAAAAAAATCACTGTAACTAGTGTTTAAAAATCTGTATGGTGCTCTTAAAATAATTGTTCAAGAAGACGCTTTGGCACAACTCTGTAGGTGGGCAGGTGCATAGGATATTATCCCAGTGGGGTTGTCATTCAAGTGTAAAGAAATCCTGCACACTGTCCATTCCACCAACAAACTTTAATACAACATGAAGAAGGTCGGATGACTGAAACAATGTATTAAAGTTTGTTGGTGGAATGGACAGTGTGCGGGATTTCTTTGCTCTTAAAATAATGAATTCATAGACAAAACCTTAGCAGGTGAGCTGAAAAAATGTTCTTCCTCTGGGGCTAAGCCCCCCCCTGTCTCTCAAACTTAGTGACGGGCCTGGCGCACAGTGTTAGCAGATGAATGATCAGTAATAAACACGTTATTGTTAACATAGACAATTAATACTACAGAACGAAACAGGGGTGGGGGTGGGGTGGAGAGAGAGAGAGAGATAGAGAGAGAGAGCGAGAGAGAGAGAGAGAGAGAGAGAGAGAGAGAGAGAGAGAGAGAGAGAGAGAGAGAGAGAGAGAGAGATACAGTGTGAGAGAGAGAGAGAGAGAGAGAGAGAGAGAGAGAGAGAGAGAGAGAGAGAGAGAGAGAGAGAGAAAGAGAGAGAATGAAAGTGTTTGTGTGCTGACTAGCTCTCAATCCTGATCCAAACAGGGACAGAAGAAAGAGCAGGATTTCTATGTGCTCGATGGGCTAGTAGGATTTGGCAGCTCTCTAAGCTCTCTGGGACTCCTCTCCTGCCTCTATCTGAACACTGAAAATTCAAAAATAAACGAATAAAGAAGCTCTCATCAGTTTTCTTTTTTCTTTTTGATTTTTTTTCTTACATATATATTTTTTTTTTAAGGAATCTGATGAGTGCTGTGCTTTATTCATTTAATTTTTAAGTTTGAGTTTATTCATCAGCAGAGTTAAGCATCCAATATAGTGCATTAGGAGGTGATAAGCGAGCTTTCTGGTCTTTTTCTCTGAACACTGAATAGGCTTCCTGTTATGTGCCTCTGGCCTTTCACGCTGCTCCACCCCAATCCATCTTTAAAAACCTGAACACACATACACACATTTTACTTCTTTATTTGAATTGGGGGCAGCAGTGGTCTAATGGTTAGGGAGGTGGTCTTAAGATCAGAGGGTTGTAGGTTCAAATCCCAACCTTACCTCTCCCTACACCTCCATCCATGGCTGACGTGCCCTTGATCAAGGCACCTAACCCCACACTGCTCCAGCGACTGTAACCAATACCCTGCAAATAACTGTAAGTCGCCTTAATGTAAAGTAATGTAAATGTATAGTGTATTGACATAAGATATTTATCATAGCAGTATTTCCCGTCAACCAAGTAGCGTTGTGTGATGCGATGGGCAAAGCACATTGGGCCCATGCAAGCATTTTGCATGCACGCCTCCCATTGATATGTACATGTATGTGCGGTTGTTGATGAATTTGCAGTGCTCGGATTCTATTGTGAGGTGCTGCACCACAGAATGGTCTATGCGTAGCACAGTCCAGCTATGACCTAATGATTAGGGAGGGAGTTGGTCTTTCAATCTGGGGGTTATAGGTTCAAATCCTACATGATCACTCCTTTAGTGTGTGCGTGTGTGTGTGTGTGTGCGTGTGTGTGTGTGTGTGTGTGTGTGTGTGTGTGTGTGTGTGTGTGTGTGTGTGTGTGTGTGTGTGTGTGTGTGTGTGTGTGTGTGTGAGAGAGAGAGAGAGAGTGTGTGTTTCCCCCATAATGGTGGCAGTGTCTCCTGCCAGCTGTCCCTGTGCTGCCATGGGTCTGGCAGCAGTAACAGCCTTCATCTTCACACAACTTGGAAACATAGTAGCATTCCAGCACAATACTTTACACAATACATTTTTGCGTATATCTATATTTGAATGTGATTTGAAAATATAGACATTAACACAACATTTTTGAGTGTGAATTGAAAATGTAGACAAATACAGTATAAAGGCCTATATTTTGTGCCGTGTGTGCATGTGCACTCACATATTCCTGTATGTATACAGTAGGCCTATGTGTGTTCTCGTAGTTTGTGTGTACTGTATATGTGCACTGTATGTGAGAGTTTGCATACTGTATTCTATATATTGATGTTGTCATTGTGTTGTGCTCTGGGCTCCCACTGCTAGCATAGAGCTGAGAGTGTAGTGAAATAAATAAAAAGTAAGAATGAGTAATAAAAAGAAGTATACTAGGCATTAAAAGAAGGTAGTAGTTAAAAGATAAAATAAAAAAATATGTGTACTGTACATGAGAGTATGCATACTGCAATAGAGATGTTTTGTGTTGTGTGATTGTGTTTTGCTCTGGGTTCCTGCTGATGGCATAGAGCTGAGTGTAGTGGAAGAAATAAAAGTAAGAATGTGTAATGAAAAATAAATATACTAGGCATTCAAAGAAGATAAAAGTTACAAGATTAAAAAAAATGTATACTGTATGAGTATGCATACTGTATTCTATAGATGTTGTGTTCTAAGCTCCCGCATAGGGCTGGGTGGAGAATATAGCGGAGCTGGGTGGATGGGCTGAGCTGACACAAACACAAGGCGAGCAATTACAAACCAAAAACAGATGACGAGCTGGCCCGCGTGAGACAAGCTGATTTATTCTCCGCTAAATAAATACAAATGGTTTCTGTTTTTCTGTAGTGGATGGAAAGAGAGAGAGAGAGAGAGAGAGAGAGAGAGAGAGAGAGAGAGAGAGAGAGAGAGAGAGAGAGAGAGAGAGAGAGAGAGAGAGAGAGAGAATGAGATGTCTCGTATTTAAAGAGTGAATCAAGCATGTCAGCTGTGTTCCTGTGAGAATGTACTGCTGGAGATGATGAGATGAGAGCTGGAGCTCTACGCTTCCGTGCCCATACATCTATGGAATGCAGTGTGATTACTGTGAATGGAGAAAAAAGAGGAGAAAATACAGAGAGAGAGAGAGAGAGAGAGAGAGAGAGAGAGAGAGAAAAGAGAGAGAGATTCTTTTGGAACATTTTTTTTACTTTGAAAAGTCCATAAATGGAACGCTTTCTTAAAAAAATTCAACATGAAATTCTGCTGTGTGCCGTGTCTGCTGTGTTTTCCCCTTCGTTTTATAGCCACGTCTTGATTACAGTATTTTCAGAATTCATACAAGAGGAGTGTGTTTTACTCCCTCTTTCTCTCTCTCTCTCTCTCTCTCTCTCTCTCTCTCTCTCTCTTTCTCTCTCTCGCACACGCTCTCTCTCTTTCAGTCTCTCCCTCATCCTCTATCTCCCTCTGTCTCTCTCTCTCTCTCTCTCTCTCTCTCTCTCTCTCTCTCTCTCTCTCTCTCTCTCTCTCTCTCTCTCTCTCTCCCCTCCCCTGTTCATGTCATTAGCTCCCTTATGACTAAATCTTGGCCGTGCTCCAGGGCTTTCTAAATCTGCAAGCCATAAATCGGAGGTGGCTGTGGTGTGGTGTGGTGTGCTGTGGTGTGGTGTGGTGTGGTGTGGTGTTCAGTGTGGTGTGGTGTGGTGTGCTGTGGTGTGGTGGAGAAAAATGTCCTCCATGCAGTATGCTGCTGCTTTGAGCTTTTCAAAATGTTGCGCGTAGCAACTAAAAAAAGACTTAAAGAGAGAGCAGAAAAAAATGATAAAAAAGCACTTTAACAAAAGACCCAATTTGATCTGGGTCAAAGGGCCCCTGTGTGTGTGTGTGTGTGTGTGTGTGTGTGTGTGTGTGTGTGTGTGTGTGTGTGTGTGTGTGTGTGTGTGTGTGTGTGTGTGTGTGTGCGTGCGTGTGTGCGTGCGTGCGTGCGTGCGTGCGTGCGTGCGTGCGTGCGTGCGTGCGTGCGTGCGTGCGTGCGTGCGTGCGTGCGTGCGTGCGTGCGTGTGTTAGAGCGTGGCTCGGGCCGGTTTTTTCTGTCCGAGCCCGGCCCTCAGCCGACAGAAAAGTGATCAACCCCGACCCGAGCCCGAGACTAATTAAAATGTTTGTGTCCGAACCCGTCCGAAGCCCGAGACCACTGTAATAACAACAGAACCTGTGCGCAAGCAATATTTTCTATGTGGCCTCCTTCATACTCAAAATAGCACGTGATAAATAGCCAGGATAGGCAACTAGGATGAGGCAATTTGCGGTAGCCTAATTTAGTTACGCACGCATAGGCATACATGTGACAGCGCACCTTATGTTTCTTTCGGTTAGACCAGAGATGTTGGGTGCGGTGATCAAATGCATGGGAGGGGCGTGAGAGGACAAGAAAGGCGAAAACTAACGAATACGGTTTGGATGCAGTCAGCGCGGCTATGGACGCATTTGTTACGTTACTGTCCTTGTCGTTAAGAAGGATGGGCTATAAGTTCACCCCGAACAGTAGCCTGTTCGGCCCTCCAAGAGAATGTCATTTCCCCTGATGTCCATGCGGTCAATATAAAATCAGGAAAGGTTGCACGCGCATAGTTACAACTGTAGGCTACAGTAAAAGTGACAAGAATTAAGAACCTACGTGAAGGACATGAAATGTCACAGCGGACAAAGTAGTAACAGGAAACCTCTTCGCCCCTACCTTAGGCAACTCCACGTAGCGTGTGCGTCTTCTTTAATCCATATTATGCTCCTTGCTACCCCTTGCTGGAAATGTAATCCTTGGCGAGCAATGCAGTGACAAACTTCGTCATTTTATGTTCAACATTTAAGACAGCACAGAAGGCATGCTAAAACATGGCCTACACTAGGCCTACAACAAAAGACCACGCGTTCACTGACAACTGTATTTGGCGCTTATTAAGAAAGCAAGTTGACTCGGCATTCCTGCTCGGCTGACTGGGAGTGAGCGTCCATGTTGCCACTGGTAACTGGCGCGTGCATACAGCCAATAATAATCACTCGCACGAGTAGCCTACCAACATTTTCATTTATACATATTCAATTACTTATTTTTTAATCACAAAACTGCCGTTTGCATGAACTGAAAAGTTTCCTCTGATTGCTTACAATTTTCACAATGTCTGTTTGGTTCAAGCCCGAGCCCGACCCGAGTCCGACAGATATTCTATTTTTTTTGTCCGAGTCCGGCCCGGCCCGTCGGGTTCCGACCCGGCCCGTCGGGCTTCGGTCGGGTTGCCAGGCTCTGGTGTCAATGCCAGAGGCATGTTTGGATGGTCTTCTTAAGTTGTTGAAATGCCACATCATTTGCAAACAAGTCCAGCTGCTTTTAGCCTCTGGGTGGAGTTAGTATGTACAGTAGTGTGTGTGTGTGTGTGTGTGTGTGTGTGTGTGTGTGTGTGTGTGTGTGTGTGTGTGTGTGTGTGTGTGTGTGTGTGTGTGTGTGCGTGCGTGCGTGCGTGCGTGCGTGTGTGCGTGCGTGCGTGTGTGTTGGGGGGGGGGGGGTTATGATCTGTGGCAGAACATTAAGCAGTATCATCTGCGACCTTTTCAGGAAATAAATTGTTTTATCGCCTTGTTCAAAAAGTAAAAAGACTAGAATACACTATTGATGTGATGTGTGATTGTATTGTGAATGACTTCTTTTCTCTGTCATACCCCATGAATAATAATAGTTTAAAAATAAAGAAGGGAGTTATCACTCTGAAACACACTACGTAGTGTATGACAAACACCTGGTTGGTGAAAAGGCAAAGCAATTTGAAGAAGTTG